>NC_092087.1:9779230-9864230 GCF_045679555.1 Salvelinus alpinus | reverse complement strand
TAACCTGTAACTAGTGTTGTCAGGGTGCTAGTTAAAACCTGTAACTAGTGTTGTCAGGGTGCTAGTTAAAACCTGTAACTAGTGTTGTCAGGGTGCTAGTTATAACCTGTAACTAGTGTTGTCAGGGCCCTAGTTATAACCTGTAACTAGTGTTGTCAGGGCCCTAGTTATAACCTAAACTAGTGTTGTCTGGGTGCTAGTTATAACCTGTAACTAGTGCTGTCAGGGTGCTAGTTATAACCTGAACTAGTCTTGTCAGGGTGCTAAATATAACCTGAAACTAGTGCTGTCAGGGCGCTAGTTATAACCTGTAACTACAGTTTTCAGGGCCCTAGGTATAACCTATAACTAGTGTTATCAGAGCCCTAGTTATAACCTGCAACTAGTGTTGTCAGGGTGCTAGTTATAACCTGTTAATAGTGTTGTCAGGGTGCTAGTTATAACCGGTAACTACAGTTGTCAGGGCCCTAGTTATAACCTGTAACTACAGTTTTCAGGGCCCTAGGTATAACCTATAACTAGTGTTATCAGAGCCCTAGTTATAACCTGCAACTAGTGTTGTCAGGGTGCTAGTTATAACCGGTAACTACAGTTGTCAGGGCCCTAGTTATAACCTGTAACTAGTGTTGTCAGGACCCAGTTCTAACCTGTAACAAGTGTTGTCAGGGCCCTAGTTTTAACATGTAACTAGTATTATGAGGGCCCTAGTTATAACCTGTAACTACTGTTGTCAGGGTGCTAGTTAGAACCTGAACTAAATTTGTTAGAGCCCTAATTTGAACCTGTAACTAATGTTGTCAGGGCCCTAGTTATAACCTGTAACTAGTGTTATCAGGGCCCTAGTTATACCCTGTAACTGGTGTTGTCAGGGTGCTAGTTATAACCTGTAACTAGTGTTATCAGGGCCCTAGTTATATCCTGTAACTGGTGTTGTCAGGGTGCTAGTTATAACCTGTAACTAGTGTTATCAGGGTGCTAGTTATAACCTGTAACTAAAATTATGAGGGCCCTAGTTATAACCTGTGACTAGTGTTGTCAGGGTGCTAGTTATAACCTGTGGAACTAGTGTTATCAGGGCCCTAGTTATATCCTGTAACTAGTGTTGTCAGGGTGCTAGTTATAACCTGTAATTAAAATTATGAGGGCCCTAGTTATAACCTGTGACTAGTGTTGTCAGGGTGCTAGTTATAACCTGTGGAACTAGTGTTATCAGGGCCCTAGTTATATCCTGTAACTAGTGTTGTCAGGGTGCTAGTTATAACCTGTAACTAGTGTTGTCAGGGTGATAGTTATAACATGTAACTAAAATTATGAGGGCCCTAGTTATAACCTGTAACTAGTGTTGTCAGGGTGATAGTTATAACATGTAACTAAAATTATGAGGGCCCTAGTTATAACCTGTAACTAGTGTTGTCAGGGCCCTAGTTATATCCTGTAACTAGTGTTGTCAGGGTGCTAGTTATAACCTGTAACTAGTGTTGTCTGGGTGCTAGTTATAACCTGTAACTAGTGTTGTCAGGGCCCCAGTTATAACCTGTAACTAGCGTTATCAGGGTGCTAGTTATAACCTGTAACTAGTGTTATCAGGGCCCCAGTTATAACCTGTAACTAGTGTTGTCAGGGCCCCAGTTATAACCTGTAACTATTGTTGTCAGGGTGCTAGTTATAACCTGTAACTAGTGTTGTCAGGGCCCCAGTTATAACCTGTAACTAGTGTTGTCAGGGTGCTAGTTATAACCTGTAACTAGTGTTGTCAGGGCCCCAGTTATAACCTGTAACTATTGGTGTCAGGGTGCTAGTTATAACCTGTAACTAGTGTTGTCAGGGCCCCAGTTATAACCTGTAACTAGTGTTGTCAGGGTGCTAGTTATAACCTGTAACCAGTGTTATCAGGGTGCTAGTTATAACCTGTAACTGGTGTTATCAGGGCCCTAGTTATAACCTGTAACTAGTGTTGTCAGGGCCCCAGTTATAACCTGTAACTATTGTTGTCAGGGTGCTAGTTATAACCTGTAACTAGTGTTGTCAGGGCCCCAGTTATAACCTGTAACTAGTGTTGTCAGGGTGCTAGTTATAACCTGTAACTAGTGTTATCAGGGCCCTAGGTATAACCTGTAACTAGTGTTATCAGGGCCCCAGTTATAACCTGTAACTAGTGTTGTCAAAGCCCCAGTTATAACCTGTTAATAATGTTGTCAGGGTTCTAGTTATATCCTGTTACTAATGTTGTCCGGGTTCTAGTTATAATCTGTAACTAGTGTTGTCAGGGCCCTAGTCATAACCTGTAACTAGTGTTGTCAGGGTGCTAGTTATAACCTGTAACTAGGTTTGACAGGGCCCTAGTTATAATCTGTAACTAGTGTTGTGTCAGGGCCCTAGTTATAACCTGTAACTAGTGTTGTCAGGGTGCTAGTTATAACCTATAACTAGGTTTGACAGGGCCCTAGTTATAACCTGTCACTAGTGTTGTGTCAGGGCCCTAATTATAACCTGTAACTAGTGTTGTCAGGGTGCTAATTATAACCTGTAAATAGTTTTGTCAGGGCCCTACTTATAATCTGTAACTAGTGTTGTCAGGGCCCTAGTTATAACCTGTAACTAGTGTTGTCAGGGCCCTAGTTATAACCTAAACTAGTGTTGTCCGGGTGCTAGTTATAACCTGTAACTAGTGCTGTTAGGGTGCTAGTTATAACCTGAACTAGTCTTGTCAGGGTGCTAAATATAACCTGAAACTAGTGTTGTCAGGGAGCTAGTTATTACCTAAAACTAGTGTTGTCAGGGCCCTAGTTATAACCTGTAACTACAGTTGTCTGGGCCCTAGTTATAACCTATAACTAGTGTTATCAGAGCCCTAGTTATAACCTGTAACTATTGTTGTCAGGGTGCTAGTTATAACCTGTAACTAGTTTTGTCAGGGCCCTAGTTATAATCTGTAACTAGTATTGTCATGGCCCTAGTTATAACCGGTAACTAGTGTTGTCAGGGTGCTAGTTATAACCTAAACTAGTGTTGTCCGGGTGCTAGTTATAACCTGTAACTAGTGCTGTCAGGGTGCTAGTTATAACCTGAACTAGTCTTGTCAGGGTGCTAATTATAACCTGAAACTAGTGTTGTCAGGGCGCTAGTTATAACCTATAACTATTGTTGTCAGGGCCCTAGTTATAACCTGTAACTACAGTTGTCAGGGCCCTAGGTATAACCTATAACTAGTGTTATCAGAGCCCTAGTTATAACCTGTAACTATTGCTAGTTATAACCTGAAACTATCGTTGTCAGGGTGCGAGGTATAACCTGAACTAGTGTTGTCAGGGCGCTAGTTATAACCTGTAACTGGTGTTGTCAGGGTGCTAGTTATAACCTGTAACTACAGTTGTCGGGCCCTAGGTATAACCTATAACTAGTGTTATCAGAGCCCTAGTTATAACCTGTAACTATTGTTGTCAGGGTGCGAGGTATAACCTAAACTAGTGTTGTCCGGGTGCTAGTTATAACCTGTAACTACAGTTGTCGGGCCCTAGGTATAACCTATAACTAGTGTTATCAGAGCCCTAGTTATAACCTGTAACTATTGTTGTCAGGGTGCGAGGTATAACCTGAACTAGTGTTGTCAGGGTGCTAGTTATAACCTGTTAATAGTGTTGTCAGGGTGCTAGTTATAACCGGTAACTACAGTTGTCAGGGCCCTAGTTATAACCTGTAACTACAGTTTTCAGGGCCCTAGGTATAACCTATAACTAGTGTTATCAGAGCCCTAGTTATAACCTGCAACTAGTGTTGTCTGTTGTCAGGGTGCTAGTTATAACCGGTAACTACAGTTGTCAGGGCCCTAGTTATAACCTGTAACTAGTGTTGTCAGGACCCAGTTCTAACCTGTAACAAGTGTTGTCAGGGCCCTAGTTTTAACATGTAACTAGTATTATGAGGGCCCTAGTTATAACCTGTAACTAGTGTTGTCAGGGTGCTAGTTAGAACCTGAACTAAATTTGTTAGAGCCCTAATTTGAACCTGTAACTAATGTTGTCAGGGCCCTAGTTATAACCTGTAACTAGTGTTATCAGGGCCCTAGTTATACCCTGTAACTGGTGTTGTCAGGGTGCTAGTTATAACCTGTAACTAGTGTTATCAGGGCCCTAGTTATATCCTGTAACTGGTGTTGTCAGGGTGCTAGTTATAACCTGTAACTAGTGTTATCAGGGCCCTAGTTATATCCTGTAACTAGTGTTGTCAGGGTGCTAGTTATAACCTGTAACTAGTGTTATCAGGGCCCTAGTTATAACCTGTAACTAGTGCTGTCAGGGCCCCAGTTATAACCTGTAACTAGTGTTGTCAGGGTGCTAGTTATAACCTGTAACTAGTGTTATCAGGGCCCTAGTTATAACCTGTAACTAGTGTTGTCAGGGCCCCAGTTATAACCTGTAACTAGTGTTGTCAGGGCCCCAGTTATAACATGTTACTAGTGTTGTCAGGGTGCTAGTTATAACATGTAACTAGAATTATGAGGGCCCTAGTTATAACCTGTAACTAGTGTTGTCAGGGTGCTAGTTATAACATGTAACTAAAATTATGAGGGCCCTAGTTATAACCTGTAACTAGTGTTGTCAGGGCCCTAGTTATAACCTGTAACTAGTGTTGTCAGGGCCCTAGTTATAACCTGTAACTAGTGTTGTCAGGGTGCTAGTTAAAACCTGTAACTAGTGTTGTCAGGGCCCCAGTTATAACATGTTACTAGTGTTGTCAGGGTGCTAGTTATAACATGTAACTAGAATTATGAGGGCCCTAGTTATAGCCTGTAACTAGTGTTGTCAGGGTGCTAGTTATAACATGTAACTAAAATTATGAGGGCCCTAGTTATAACCTGTAACTAGTGTTGTCAGGGCCCTAGTTATAACCTGTAACTAGTGTTGTCAGGGCCCTAGTTATAACCTGTAACTAGTGTTGTCAGGGTGCTAGTTAAAACCTGTAACTAGTGTTGTCAGGGCCCCAGTTATAACATGTTACTAGTGTTGTCAGGGTGCTAGTTATAACATGTAACTAGAATTATGAGGGCCCTAGTTATAACCTGTAACTAGTGTTGTCAGGGTGCTAGTTATAACATGTAACTAAAATTATGAGGGCCCTAGTTATAACCTGTGACTAGTGTTGTCAGGGTGCTAGTTATAACCTGTGGAACTAGTGTTATCAGGGCCCTAGTTATATCCTGTAACTAGTGTTGTCAGGGTGCTAGTTATAACCTGTAACTAGTGTTGTCTGGGTGCTAGTTATAACCTGTAACTAGTGTTGTCAGGGCCCCAGTTATAACCTGTAACTAGCGTTATCAGGGTGCTAGTTATAACCTGTAACTAGTGTTATCAGGGCCCCAGTTATAACCTGTAACTAGTGTTGTCAGGGCCCCAGTTATAACCTGTAACTAGTGTTGTCAGGGCCCCAGTTATAACCTGTAACTAGTGTTGTCAGGGCCCCAGTTATAACCTGTAACTAGTGTTGTCAGGGCCCCAGTTATAACCTGTAACTAGTGTTGTCAGGGCCCCAGGTATAACATGTTACTAATGTTGTCAGGGTGCTAGTTATAACCTGTAACTGGTGTTATCAGGGCCCTAGTTATAACCTGTAACTAGTGTTGTCAGGGCCCCAGTTATAACCTGTAACTATTGTTGTCAGGGTGCTAGTTATAACCTGTAACTAGTGTTGTCAGGGCCCCAGTTATAACCTGTAACTAGTGTTGTCAGGGTGCTAGTTATAACCTGTAACTAGTGTTATCAGGGCCCTAGTTATAACCTGTAACTAGTGTTATCAGGGCCCCAGTTATAACCTGTAACTAGTGTTGTCAAAGCCCCAGTTATAACCTGTTAATAATGTTGTCAGGGTTCTAGTTATATCCTGTTACTAATGTTGTCCGGGTTCTAGTTATAATCTGTAACTAGTGTTGTCAGGGCCCTAGTCATAACCTGTAACTAGTGTTGTCAGGGTGCTAGTTATAACCTGAACTAGTGTTGTCAGGGTGCTAGTTATAACATGTAACTAGAATTATGAGGGCCCTAGTTATAACCTGTAACTAGTGTTGTCAGGGTGCTAGTTATAACCTGTGGAACTAGTGTTGTCAGGGCCCTAGTTATAACCTGTAACTAGTGTTATCAGGGACTTATTTATAACCTGTAACTAGTTTTGTCAGGGCCCTAATTTTAACCTGTAACTAATGTTGTCAGGGCCCTAGTTATAACCTGTAACTAGTGTTGTCAGGAGCCAAGTTATAACCTGTAACTAGTAATATGAGGGCCCTAGATATAACCTGTAACTAGTGTTGTCAGGGTGCTAGTTATAACCTGTAACTAGTGTTGTCAGGGTGCTAGTTATAACCTGTAACTAGTGTTGTCATGGCCCTAGTTATAACCTGTAACTAGCGTTATCAGGGCCCTAATTATATCCTGTAACTAGTGTTGTCAGGGTGCTAAATATAACCTGAAACTAGTGTTGTCAGGGTGCTAGTTATAACCTATAACTAGGTTTGACAGGGCCCTAGTTATAACCTGTCACTAGTGTTGTGTCAGGGCCCTAGTTATAACCTGTAACTAGTGTTGTCAGGGTGCTAATTATAACCTGTAAATAGTTTTGTCAGGGCCCTACTTATAATCTGTAACTAGTGTTGTCAGGGCCCTAGTTATAACCTGTAACTAGTGTTGTCAGGGCCCTAGTTATAACCTAAACTAGTGTTGTCCGGGTGCTAGTTATAACCTGTAACTAGTGCTGTTAGGGTGCTAGTTATAACCTGAACTAGTCTTGTCAGGGTGCTAAATATAACCTGAAACTAGTGTTGTCAGGGAGCTAGTTATTACCTAAAACTAGTGTTGTCAGGGCCCTAGTTATAACCTGTAACTACAGTTGTCTGGGCCCTAGGTATAACCTATAACTAGTGTTATCAGAGCCCTAGTTATAACCTGTAACTATTGTTGTCAGGGTGCTAGTTATAACCTGTAACTAGTTTTGTCAGGGCCCTAGTTATAATCTGTAACTAGTATTGTCATGGCCCTAGTTATAACCGGTAACTAGTGTTGTCAGGGTGCTAGTTATAACCTAAACTAGTGTTGTCCGGGTGCTAGTTATAACCTGTAACTAGTGCTGTCAGGGTGCTAGTTATAACCTGAACTAGTCTTGTCAGGGTGCTAAATATAACCTGAAACTAGTGTTGTCAGGGCGCTAGTTATAACCTATAACTATTGTTGTCAGGGCCCTAGTTATAACCTGTAACTACAGTTGTCAGGGCCCTAGGTATAACCTATAACTAGTGTTATCAGAGCCCTAGTTATAACCTGTAACTATTGCTAGTTATAACCTGAAACTATCGTTGTCAGGGTGCGAGGTATAACCTGAACTAGTGTTGTCAGGGCGCTAGTTATAACCTGTAACTAGTGTTGTCAGGGTGCTAGTTATAACCTAAACTAGTGTTGTCCGGGTGCTAGTTATAACCTGTAACTACAGTTGTCGGGCCCTAGGTATAACCTATAACTAGACTATCGTTGTCAGGGTGCAAGGTATAACCTGAACTAGTGTTGTCAGGGTGCTAAATATAACCTGAAACTAGTGTTGTCAGGGAGCTAGTTATAACCTATAACTAGTGTTGTCAGGGCCCTAGTTATAACCTGTAACTACAGTTGTCAGGGCCCTAGGTATAACCTATAACTAGTGTTATCAGAACCCTAGTTATAACCTGTAACTATTGTTGTCAGGGTGCTAGTTATAACCTGTAACTCGTTTTGTCAGGGCCCTAGTTATAATCTGTAACTAGTCTTGTCATGGCCCTAGTTATAACCGGTAACTAGTGTTGTCAGGGTGCTAGTTATAACCTGAACTAGTGTTGTCAGGGCGCTAGTTATAACCTGTAACTAGTGTTGTCAGGGTGCTAGTTATAACCTAAACTAGTGTTGTCCGGGTGCTAGTTATAACCTGTAACTACAGTTGTCGGGTCCTAGGTATAACCTATAAGTAGACTATCGTTGTCAGGGTGCTAGTTATAACCTGAACTAGTGTTGTCAGGGCGCTAGTTATAACCTGTAACTAGTGTTGTCAGGGTGCTAGTTATAACCTAAACTAGTGTTGTCCGGGTGCTAGTTATAACCTGTAACTACAGTTGTCGGGCCCTAGGTATAACCTATAACTAGACTATCGTTGTCAGGGTGCGAGGTATAACCTATAACTAGTGTTATCAGAGCCCTAGTTATAACCTGTAACTATTGTTGTCAGGGTGCTAGTTATAACCTGTAACTAGTTTTGTCAGGGCCCTAGTTATAATCTGTAACTAGTGTTGTCATGGCCCTAGTTATAACCAGTAACTAGTGTTGTCAGGGTGCTAGTTATAACCTAAACTAGTGTTGTCCGGGTGCTAGTTATAACCTGTAACTAGTGCTGTCAGGGTGCTAGTTATAACCTGAACTAGTCTTGTCAGGGTGCTAAATATAACCTGAAACTAGTGTTGTCAGGGCGCTAGTTATAACCTATAACTATTGTTGTCAGGGCCCTAGTTATAACCTGTAACTACAGTTGTCAGGGCCCTAGGTATAACCTATAACTAGTGTTATCAGAGCCCTAGTTATAACCTGTAACTATTGCTAGTTATAACCTGAAACTATCGTTGTCAGGGTGCGAGGTATAACCTGAACTAGTGTTGTCAGGGCGCTAGTTATAACCTGTAACTAGTGTTGTCAGGGCCCAGTTGTAACCTGTAACAAGTGTTGTCAGGGCCCTAGTTTTAACATGTAACTAGTATTATGAGGGCCCTAGTTATAACCTGTAACTAGACTATCGTTGTCAGGGTGCGAGGTATAACCTGAACTAGTGTTGTCAGGGCCCTAGTTATAACCTGTAACTAGTGTTGTCAGGGTGCTAGTTATAACCTAAACTAGTGTTGTCTGGGTGCTAGTTATAACCTGTAACTAGTGCTGTCAGGGTGCTAGTTATAACCTGAACTAGTCTTGTCAGGGTGCTAAATATAACCTGAAACTAGTGCTGTCAGGGCGCTAGTTATAACCTGTAACTACAGTTTTCAGGGCCCTAGGTATAACCTATAACTAGTGTTATCAGAGCCCTAGTTATAACCTGTAACTACAGTTTTCAGGGCCCTAGGTATAACCTATAATTAGTGTTATGAGAGCCCTAGTTATAACCTGTAACTATTGTTGTCAGGGTGCGAGGTATAACCTGAACTAGTGTTGTCAGGGTGCTAGTTATAACCTGTAAATAGTGTTGTCAGGGTGCTAGTTATAACCGGTAACTAGTGCTGTCAGGGTGCTAGTTATAACCTGAACTAGTCTTGTCAGGGTGCTAAATATAACCTGAAACTAGTGCTGTCAGGGCGCTAGTTATAACCTGTAACTACAGTTTTCAGGGCCCTAGGTATAACCTATAACTAGTGTTATCAGAGCCCTAGTTATAACCTGTAACTACAGTTTTCAGGGCCCTAGGTATAACCTATAACTAGTGTTATCAGAGCCCTAGTTATAACCTGTAACTATTGTTGTCAGGGTGCGAGGTATAACCTGAACTAGTGTTGTCAGGGTGCTAGTTATAACCTGTAAATAGTGTTGTCAGGGTGCTAGTTATAACCGGTAACTACAGTTGTCAGGGCCCTAGTTATAACCTGTAACTACAGTTTTCAGGGCCCTAGGTATAACCTGTAACTATTGTTGTCAGGGTGCTAGTTATAACCTGAAACTATTGTTGTCAGGGTGCTAGTTATAACCTGTAACTAGTGTTGTCAGGGTGCTAGTTATAACCGGTAACTACAGTTGTCAGGGCCCTAGTTATAACCTGTAACTAGTGTTGTCAGGACCCAGTTGTAACCTGTAACAAGTGTTGTCAGGGCCCTAGTTTTAACATGTAACTAGTAATATGAGGGCCCTAGTTATAACCTGTAACTACAGTTGTCAGGGTGCTAGTTATAACCTATAACTCGTTTTGTCAGGGCCCTAGTTATAATCTCTAACTAGTGTTGTCAGGGCCCTAGTTATAATCTGTAACTAGTGTTGTCAGGGCCCTAGTTATAACCTGTAACTAGTGTTGTCAGGGTGCTAGCTATAACCTGTAACTAGTGCTGTCAGGGTGCTAGTTATAACCTGAACTAGTCTTGTCAGGGTGCTAGTTATAACCTGTAACTAGTGTTGTCAGGGTGCTAGTTATAACCGGTAACTACAGTTGTCAGGGCCCTAGTTATAACCTATAACTAGTGTTGTCGGGGCCCTAGTTATAACCTGTAACTAGACTATCATTGTCAGGGTGCTAGTTATAACCTGTAACTAGTTTTGTCAGGGCCCTAGTTATAATCTGTAACTAGTGTTGTCATGGCCCTAGTTATAACCAGTAACTAGTGTTGTCAGGGTGCTAGTTATAACCTAAACTAGTGTTGTCCGGGTGCTAGTTATAACCTGTAACTAGTGCTGTCAGGGTGCTAGTTATAACCTGAACTAGTCTTGTCAGGGTGCTAAATATAACCTGAAACTAGTGTTGTCAGGGCGCTAGTTATAACCTATAACTATTGTTGTCAGGGCCCTAGTTATAACCTGTAACTACAGTTGTCAGGGCCCTAGGTATAACCTATAACTAGTGTTATCAGAGCCCTAGTTATAACCTGTAACTATTGCTAGTTATAACCTGAAACTATCGTTGTCAGGGTGCGAGGTATAACCTGAACTAGTGTTGTCAGGGCGCTAGTTATAACCTGTAACTAGTGTTGTCAGGGCCCAGTTGTAACCTGTAACAAGTGTTGTCAGGGCCCTAGTTTTAACATGTAACTAGTATTATGAGGGCCCTAGTTATAACCTGTAACTAGACTATCGTTGTCAGGGTGCGAGGTATAACCTGAACTAGTGTTGTCAGGGCCCTAGTTATAACCTGTAACTAGTGTTGTCAGGGTGCTAGTTATAACCTAAACTAGTGTTGTCTGGGTGCTAGTTATAACCTGTAACTAGTGCTGTCAGGGTGCTAGTTATAACCTGAACTAGTCTTGTCAGGGTGCTAAATATAACCTGAAACTAGTGCTGTCAGGGCGCTAGTTATAACCTGTAACTACAGTTTTCAGGGCCCTAGGTATAACCTATAACTAGTGTTATCAGAGCCCTAGTTATAACCTGTAACTACAGTTTTCAGGGCCCTAGGTATAACCTATAATTAGTGTTATGAGAGCCCTAGTTATAACCTGTAACTATTGTTGTCAGGGTGCGAGGTATAACCTGAACTAGTGTTGTCAGGGTGCTAGTTATAACCTGTAAATAGTGTTGTCAGGGTGCTAGTTATAACCGGTAACTAGTGCTGTCAGGGTGCTAGTTATAACCTGAACTAGTCTTGTCAGGGTGCTAAATATAACCTGAAACTAGTGCTGTCAGGGCGCTAGTTATAACCTGTAACTACAGTTTTCAGGGCCCTAGGTATAACCTATAACTAGTGTTATCAGAGCCCTAGTTATAACCTGTAACTACAGTTTTCAGGGCCCTAGGTATAACCTATAACTAGTGTTATCAGAGCCCTAGTTATAACCTGTAACTATTGTTGTCAGGGTGCGAGGTATAACCTGAACTAGTGTTGTCAGGGTGCTAGTTATAACCTGTAAATAGTGTTGTCAGGGTGCTAGTTATAACCGGTAACTACAGTTGTCAGGGCCCTAGTTATAACCTGTAACTACAGTTTTCAGGGCCCTAGGTATAACCTGTAACTATTGTTGTCAGGGTGCTAGTTATAACCTGAAACTATTGTTGTCAGGGTGCTAGTTATAACCTGTAACTAGTGTTGTCAGGGTGCTAGTTATAACCGGTAACTACAGTTGTCAGGGCCCTAGTTATAACCTGTAACTAGTGTTGTCAGGACCCAGTTGTAACCTGTAACAAGTGTTGTCAGGGCCCTAGTTTTAACATGTAACTAGTAATATGAGGGCCCTAGTTATAACCTGTAACTACAGTTGTCAGGGTGCTAGTTATAACCTATAACTCGTTTTGTCAGGGCCCTAGTTATAATCTCTAACTAGTGTTGTCAGGGCCCTAGTTATAATCTGTAACTAGTGTTGTCAGGGCCCTAGTTATAACCTGTAACTAGTGTTGTCAGGGTGCTAGCTATAACCTGTAACTAGTGCTGTCAGGGTGCTAGTTATAACCTGAACTAGTCTTGTCAGGGTGCTAGTTATAACCGGTAACTACAGTTGTCAGGGCCCTAGTTATAACCTATAACTAGTGTTGTCGGGGCCCTAGTTATAACCTGTAACTAGACTATCATTGTCAGGGTGCGAGGTATAACCTGAACTAGTGTTGTCAGGGTGCTAGTTATAACCTAAACTAGTGTTGTCCGGGTGCTAGTTATAACCTGTAACTAGTGTTGTCAGGGCCCTAGTTATAACCTGTAACTAGTGTTGTCAGGGTGCTAGTTATAATCTAAACTAGTGTTGTCTGGGTGCTAGTTATAACCTGTAACTAGTGCTGTCAGGGTCCTAGTTATAACCTGAACTAGTGCTGTCAGGGTCCTAGTTATAACCTGAACTAGTCTTGTCAGGGTGCTAAATATAACCTGAAACTAGTGCTGTCAGGGTGCTAGTTATAACCTGTAACTACAGTTTTCAGGGCCCTAGGTATAACCTATAACTAGTGTTATCAGAGCCCTAGTTATAACCTGTAACTATTGTTGTCAGGGTGCGAGGTATAACCGGTAACTACAGTTGTCAGGGCCCTAGTTATAACCTGTAACTACAGTTTTCAGGGCCCTAGGTATAACCTATAACTAGTGTTATCAGAGCCCTAGTTATAACCTGTAACTATTGTTGTCAGGGTGCTAGTTATAACCTGTAACTAGTGTTGTCAGGGTGCTAGTTATAACCGGTAACTACAGTTGTCAGGGCCCTAGTTATAACCTGTAACTAGTGTTGTCAGGACCCAGTTGTAACCTGTAACAAGTGTTGTCAGGGCCCTAGTTTTAACATGTAACTAGTAATATGAGGGCCCTAGTTATAACCTGTAACTACAGTTGTCAGGGTGCTAGTTATAACCTGTAACTCGTTTTGTCAGGGCCCTAGTTATAATCTGTAACTAGTGTTGTCAGGGCCCTAGTTATAATCTGTAACTAGTGTTGTCAGGGCCCTAGTTATAACCTGTAACTAGTGTTGTCAGGGTGCTAGCTATAACCTGTAACTAGTGCTGTCAGGGTGCTAGTTATTACCTGAACTAGTCTTGTCAGGGTGCTAGTTATAACCTGTAACTAGTGTTGTCAGGGTGCTAGTTATAACCAGTAACTAGTGTTGTCAGGGCCCTACATTTAACCTGTAACTAGTGTTGTCAGGGCCCTAGTTATAACCTAAACTAGTGTTGTCCGGGTGCTAGTTATAACCTGTAACTAGTGCTGTTAGGGTGCTAGTTATAACCTGAACTAGTCTTGTCAGGGTGCTAAATATAACCTGAAACTAGTGTTGTCAGGGCGCTAGTTATAACCTATAACTAGTGTTGTCAGGGCCCTAGTTATAACCTATAACTACAGTTGTCAGGGCCCTAGGTATAACCTATAACTAGTGTTATCAGAGCCCTAGTTATAACCTGTAACTATTGTTGTCAGGGTGCTAGTTATAACCTGTAACTAGTTTTGTCAGGGCCCTAGTTATAATCTGTAACTAGTGTTGTCATGGCCCTAGTTATAACCGGTAACTAGTGTTGTCAGGGTGCTAGTTATAACCTAAACTAGTGTTGGCCGGGTGCTAGTTATAACCTGTAACTAGTGCTGTCAGGGTGCTAGTTATAACCGGTAACTACAGTTGTCAGGGCCCTAGTTATAACCTGTAACTAGTGTTGTCAGGGCCCAGTTGTAACCTGTAACAAGTGTTGTCAGGGCCCTAGTTTTAACATGTAACTAGTATTATGAGGGCCCTAGTTATAACCTGTAACTAGTGTTGTCAGGGTGCTAGTTATAACCTGAACTAGTGTTGTCAGGGTGCTAAATATAACCTGAAACTAGTTTTGTCAGGGCCCTAGGTATAACCTATAACAAGTGTTGTCAGGGCCCTAGTTATAACCTGTAACTAGTGTTGTCAGGGTGCAAGTTATAACCTGTAACTAATGTTGTCAGGGTGCTAGTTATAACCTGTAACTATTGTTGTCAGGGTGCTAGTTATAACCTGTAACTAATGTTGCAAGGGTGCTAGTTATAACCTGTAACTAGTGTTGTCAGGGTGCTTGTTATAACCGGTAACTACAGTTGTCAGGGCCCTAGTTATAACCTGTAACTAGTGTTGTCAGGGCCCAGTTGTAACCTGTAACAAGTGTTGTCAGGGCCCTAGTTTTAACATGTAACTAGTATTATGAGGGCCCTAGTTATAACCTGTAACTAGTGTTGTCAGGGTGCTAGTTATAACCTATAACTAGTGTTGTCAGGGTGCTAGTTATAACCTGTAACTAGTGTTGTCAGGGTGCTAGTTATAACCTGTAACTAATGTTGCAAGTGTGCTAGTTATAACCTGTAACTAGTGTTGTCAGGGTGCTAGTTATAACCTGTAACTAATGTTGTCAGGGTGCTAGTTATAACCTGTAACTAATGTTGTCAGGGTGCTAGTTATAACCTGTAACTAGTGTTGTCAGGGCCCTAAATTTAACCTGTAACTAATGTTGTCAGGGCCCTAGTTACAACCTGTAACTAGTGTTGTCAGGGCCCTAGTTATAACCTGTAACTACAGTTGTCAGGGTGCTAGTTATAACCTGTAACTAGTTTTGTCAGGGCCCTAAATTTAACCTGTAACTAATGTTGCAAGTGTGCTAGTTATAACCTGTAACTAGTGTTGTCAGGGTGCTAGTTATAACCTGTAACTAATGTTGTCAGGGTGCTAGTTATAACCTGTAACTAATGTTGTCAGGGTGCTAGTTATAACCTGTAACTAGTGTTGTCAGGGCCCTAAATTTAACCTGTAACTAATGTTGTCAGGGCCCTAGTTATAATCTGTAACTAGTGTTGTCAGGGCCCTAGTTATAACCTGTAACTACAGTTGTCAGGGTGCTAGTTATAACCTGTAACTAGTTTTGTCAGGGCCCTAAATTTAACCTGTAACTAATGTTGTCAGGGCCCTAGTTACAACCTGTAACTTGTATTGTCAGGGTGCTAGTTATAACCTGAACTAGTCTTGTCAGGGTGCTAAATATAACCTATAACTAGTGTTGTCAGGGTGCTAGTTATAACCTGTAACTACAGTTGTCAGGGTCAGAGTTATAACCTGTAACTAGTAATATGAGGGCCCTAGTTATAACCTGTAACTAGTGTTGTCAGGGTGCTAGTTATAACCTGAACTAGTCTTGTCAGGGTGCTAGTTATAACCTGTAACTAGTGTTGTCAGGGTGCTAGTTATAACCGGTAACTACAGTTGTCAGGGCCCTAGTTATAACCTGTAACTAGTGTTGTCAGGGCCCAGTTGTAACCTGTAACAAGTGTTGTCAGGGCCCTAGTTTTAACATGTAACTAGTATTATGAGGGCCCTAGTTATAACCTGTAACTAGTGTTGTCAGGGTGCTAGTTATAACCTGAACTAGTGTTGTCAGGGTGCTAAATATAACCTGAAACTAGTTTTGTCAGGGCCCTAGGTATAACCTATAACAAGTGTTGTCAGGGCCCTAGTTATAACCTGTAACTAGTGTTGTCAGGGTGCAAGTTATAACCTGTAACTAATGTTGTCAGGGTGCTAGTTATAACCTGTAACTAGTGTTGTCAGGGTGCTAGTTATAACCTGTAACTAATGTTGTCAGGGTGCTAGTTATAACCTGTAACTAGTGTTGTCAGGGTGCTAGTTATAACCTGTAACTAATGTTGTCAGGGTGCTAGTTATAACCTGTAACTAATGTTGTCAGGGTGCTAGTTATAACCTGTAACTAGTGTTGTCAGGGTGCTAGTTATAACCGGTAACTAGTGTTGTCAGGGTGCTAGTTATAACCTGTAACTAATGTTGTCAGGGTGCTAGTTATAACCAGTAACTAGTGTTGTCAGGGCCCAGTTGTAACCTGTAACTAGTGTTGTCAGGGCCCTAGTTATAACCAGTAACTAGTGTTGTCAGGGTGCAAATTATAACCTGTAACTAATGTTGTCAGGGTGCTAGTAATAACCAGTAACTAGTGTTGTCAGGGCCCTAAATTTAACCTGTAACTAGTGCTGTCAGGGCCCTAGTTATAACCTGTAACTGGTATTATGAGGGACCTAGTTATAACCTGTAACAAGTGTTGTCATAGCCCTAGTTTTAACCTGTACCTAGTGTTGTCAGGGCCCTAATTTTAACCTGTAACTAATGTTGTCAGGGCCCTAGTTATAACCTGTAACTAGTGTTGTCAGGGTGCTAGTTATAACCTGTAACTTGTATTACGAGGGCCCTAGTTATAACCTGTAACTAGTGTTGTCAGGGTGCTAGTTATAACCTGTAACTAGTATTATGTGGGTCCTAGTTATAACCTGTAACTAGTGTTGTCAGGGTCCTAGTAATAACCTGTAACTAGTTGTCAGAGACCTAGTTATAACCTGTAACTAGTGTTGTCAGGGTGCTAGTTATAACCTGAACTAATGTTGTCAGGGCGCTAGTTATAACCTGTAACTAGTGTTGTCAGGGCCCTAATTTTAACCTGTAACTAATGTTGTCAGGGCACTAGTTATAACCTGTAACTAGTATTATGTGGGTCCTAGTTATAACCTGTAACTAGTGTTGTCAGGGTCCTAGTAATAACCTGTAACTAGTTGTCAGAGACCTAGTTATAACCTGTAACTAGTGTTGTCAGGGTGCTAGTTATAACCTGTAACTAGTGTTGTCAGTATGCTATTTATAACCTGTAACTAGTGTTATCAGGGCCCTAGTTATAACCTGTAACTACGGTTGTCAGGGCCCTAGTTATAACCTGTAACTACTGTTGTCAGGGCCCTAGTTATAACCTGTAACTAATGTTGTCAGGGCCCTAGTTATAATCTATAACTAGTGTTGTCAGGGCACTCGTTATAACCTGTAACTAGTGTTGTCAGTATGCTATTTATAACCTGTAACTAGTGTTATCAGGGCCCTAGTTATAACCTATAACTAGTGTTATCAGGGCCCTAGTTATAACCTGTAACTAGTGTTGTCAAGGCCCTAGTTATAACCTGTAACTACTGTTGTCAGGGCCCTAATTTTAACCTGTAACTAGTGTTGTCAGGGCCCTAATTTTAACCTGTAACTAGTGTTGTCAGGGCCCTAGTGATAACCTGTAACTAGTGTTGTCAGGGCCCTAATTTTAACCTGTAACTAGTGTTGTCAGGGCCCTAGTTATAACCTATAACTAGTGTTGTCAGGGCCCTAGTTATAACCTGTAACTACTGTTGTCAGGGCCCTAGTTATAACCTGTAACTGGTGTTGTCAGGGCCCTAATTTTAACCTGTAACTAATGTTGTCAGGGCCCTAGTTATAACCTGTAACTGGTGTTATCAGGGCCCTAGTTATAACCTGTAACTACAGTTGTCAGGGCCCTAGTTATAACCTGTAACTAGTGTTGTCAGGGTGCTAGTTATAACCTGTAACTAGATTTATCAGTGTGCTATTTATAACCTGTAACTAGTGTTATCAGGGCCCTAGTTATAACCTGTCACTAGATTTGTCAGAGTGCTAGTTATAACCTGTAACTGGTGTTGTCAGGTCCCTAATTTTAACCTGTAACTAATGTTGTCAGGGCCCTAGTTATAACCTGTAACTGGTGTTATCAGGGCCCTAGTTATAACCTGTAACTACAGTTGTCAGGGCCCTAGTTATAACCTGTAACTAGATTTATCAGTGTGCTATTTATAACCTGTAACTAGTGTTATCAGGGCCCTAGTTATAACCTGTAACTAGTGTTGTCAGGGTGCTAGTAATAACCTGTAACTGGTGTTGTCAGGGCCCTAATTTCTACCTGTAACTAATGTTGTCAGGGCCCTAGTTATAACCTGTAACTGGTGTTATCAGGGCCCTAGTTATAACCTGTAACTAGATTTATCAGTGTGCTATTTATAACCTGTAACTAGTGTTATCAGGGCCCTAGTTATAACCTGTCACTAGATTTGTCAGAGTGCTAGTTATAACCTGAACTAGTCTTGTCAGAGTGCTAGTTATAACCTGTAACTCGTGTTGTCAGCGTGCTAGTTATAACCTGAACTTGTCTTGTCAGGTCGCTAGTTATCACCTGTAACTAGTGTTGTGTAGGGCCCTAGTTATAACCTGAAACTAGTGTGGTCAGGGCCCTAATCTTAACCTGTAACTAGTGTTGTGTAGGGCCCTAGTTATAACCTGTATCTAGTGGCCAGATGTTTTCATGGTCAGCTCACATGGATGGTCAGGAGAAGCTCTTGACACTAACCACAATATCTCTCTCTCTCTCTCTCTCTCTCTCTCTCTCTCTCTCTCTCTCTCTCTCTCTCTCTCTCTCTCTCTCTCTCTCTCTCTCTCTCTCTCTCTCTCTCTCTCTCTCTCTCTCTCTCTCTCTCTCTCTCTCTCTCTCTCTCTCTCTCTCTCTCTCTCTCTCTCTCTCTCTCTCTCTCTCTCTCTTGTTGTGACTAAATGATTCTTACCTTCCAGGTTGTGTTTGTGTTCGGTGGAGTAGGCCTTGCCGATCATGGTCCATACCGGCTTCAGACACCCAAACAGTCCCTCCAGAAACCCTCCACTTCCTCCCGACAGCAGCCTCACATCCTCAGCCTGGCTCCGCACCGCTCCTCCCTCCGCATCCTGACCCTCTCCCTCCATCCTACCCCCTCCCTCCCCGTTCTCATGGAGCTTCAGCACACTGTTGGCAAAGTGCTCCTGCTGCTCCTCGCTAGGCGTGGGGCTGTGGCCCCCACAGGTATGTTCACCGTTATGACCTCCACCTCCCCCGCCGTCGGGCTCCGGGGCACCCCCGGTGTCTATAGATAGTACGTTCCGTAGGACACACTGGGTGGGGGTCAGATCCATCTCAGGGGTGCAGGCGGGGGTATCGTCCAGCCGGCCCCGGAAGGTAGGGGTGTGTTCTGAGAGGGGGGTGTTGAACCCGGAGAGAGAAGGGGACGGGGCGCGGGACTCTGTGATACAGGCCATGGGGAGCTGTGGTCAGGGGAACAGGAAGAACCCCGGGACTGTTGATCAGTCAGGGCCAGTGACGAAGCAAGACCTGTGGGAGGTGAGCAAAAAAGGTAACCATGGTTACAGATTATCTGACGAAAGCTTCCATTTTTCTTCTATATGAACACCTTGGTGGAATTTACACATTAGCTGTAACTAAAACACGGACGTCAGGGTTTAAATAAAATAGATTTTGTGTGTTACCACATCAATGGTGGCCTCCGATTACTGTGGTCAACCATGTCAAGGCTGGCCAATGCTAACAAAACAATAAAAGAGAATTCTCTTCTTTTCATAATCATGGGCCAGTAAACGAAAGGTTGCTGGATCGAATCCCCGAGCTGACTAGCTAAAAATCTGCCGTTCTGCCCCTGAACACGGCAGTTAATCCACTGTTCCCCGGTCGCCGAAGACGTGGATGTCGATTAAGGCAGCCTTTCGCACCTCTCTGATTCAGAGGGGTTGGGTTAAATGCGGAAGGCACATTTCAGTTGAAGGCATTCAGTTGTACAACTGACTAGGTATCCCCCTTTCCTTTTGTTTCCTCCCACATCCTCCTACTACATCTCCGGGAAATCACTTTCTAGATGACTACTATGCTAATAGGCACCAGAACTTGTGTTGCTGTTAGTAACGCGAGAGAAGAGAGAAGAGAGAGTCGAGTGGCTGCTCTAGAAAGCCTGTTTATGTCCCCAAGGACAGACATCCCCCACAACAGATCCAGGAGAAGAGGAATACATTGTCCTCTCACAGACGACTGCTGTTTTTAAAAAATATATTTTTATTATTGCTAATGATACAATGTTATAACAAAACTGCAGTGACACATTGGTATAACAACATCTCCTTGCTAGAGAGCTGTGTTCAACAAAATAATAATCTGACTATACATGAATATCAAGGCCAGTGTGTTATAATAGCTAGTTATGGCCTATAACACACACACCACTCATCTCATTACAACATTTCATATCTATATATATATATACCACATCAATTGTGCATGTATTTGCATGGAGTTATATATCTATTATATATATATATGTATATCTATATATAACTCCATGCAAATGTTTAGCACAATGGGACAAGATTCTTATGATTCTGACGAGACTTGTAAATGGAATTTCATTTCCCTGACATTTTCCTTTATCCCTGTTCAAGAGAAATCCTCAGAGAGAGCATTACAATTTGACGGTCAGTGGCTGAAATAGTGAAATACTACAACATGTATCTAGGCCTGGGTGACTCCATTGCATGAACACAGGTTGCTTCATTGCTAGGGCCTAGAGTCTTGTTGGCAGAAGAAAAACAAAAACCTAGGTTAACTTCAGAACCATGGATAGCGCCATTAAGGGGGAACGAAATGCACATACTCCCGGCCCTATTCAGCCTCACAACCTGTAGTACATGGTGAACACAACCAGATCAGAACAGAGGACAGTGGATAGTGATTTTCTTCCCTTCAGATTATCAGTTTACTGAGCTGGTTTCAAGTCCAAAGTCACACACACACACAAGTTCAGTTTGACGTCAGGTAAGTCTCACTAAGGTAAGTCTCACTTCAGGTAAGTCTCAGGTAAGTCTCACTAAGGTAAGTCTCACTAAGGTAAGTCTCAGGTAAGTCTCACTTCAGGTAAGTCTCACTTCAAGTAAGTCTCACTAAGGTAAGTCTCAGGTAAGTCTCACTTTAGGTAAGTCTCACTTCAAGTAAGTATCACTAAGGTAAGTCTCAGGTAAGTCTCACTTCAGGTAAGTCTCACTTCAGGTAAGTCTCACTAAGGTAAGTCTCAGGTAAGTGTCACAAAGCCACGTCCACACTCTGGCCACGTCCACACTGTGGCATTGCTCAATCATCAGTCCATGGGATGAGTCATGATTGGTTCCTTCCTCAGTTGGTATACCCCATGTTTAATAATTAATGGTACATCTACCCGGTGTGCAAAAACTAAAACATCAAAGTCAAGAACATAAAAACGAAATATTTCCACCTTATTAATTATGTATAATAACCATAATCCTGTTTTCGTTTGTTCTGTTTGCAACTGAAAAGACACATTCTCTTGGGTATCCCAACAGTCTAGTCAGCCAACGGTCATACATTCACTGTCATTTTACAGAAATAATAGACCTTTGCTTCAAATTCAGATAAGAAGTGAAAGGAGAAACCTGTCCATTGCTACGTTATCTGTCATCTGTCTAATCTTAAGAGTAATCACTAAATATTTTGTTGTGTCACTGATTTTCAACTTGATGATCCTGCCCCCCTCCTTAAGAGTGGCAGCAGCTGCTTGTCGGTCCTGCGGAATAAGCCCCCCCCCGCCCCATGCAGTGGGTAGGCCAGGCGGTGCATTGAAGCGACCCAAAACACAGGCTCCTCAATGGCACCGATTCGCTTCACAGCTTCTACGGGACCCGTGCGCCTAGCGCCAAGCGCATCACCATATCATAGACTATGCCTCGCTTAAGCGTATAATATGAGTCTATATAACATAGACTACACCTGATTTATTTACATGGAATATTGGAACTGTGGTTTACACGATCTAGGCTCAAACGACATTAGCCTGGCAGATTTCCAAATATAATTTCATACATTTGTTTTTTATAACGTACCTTAGCAAATGCAGCAAGCTCAAGTCTCAAACTCCATTGTTGTTGATTATATCTTTCACATAGGCTGCTATTTATTTAATTTGTTCCCGGTGCAGCCTTCTAAAACAGCGCAATTATTCTGCTTTCCTCGTTTTGTTGATATAATCAGTGTCACCGCGCGCGACTAAGCTCAGCGTCCAATGTTCTTTGCTGCACGCGCTCCCTGTTCTAGAATGGGCTCTAGCGATGGAAGCAACGGAGAGTCCATCCTTCGTTCATTTCAACCCGATCTTTATAACCTTAAATCTCTATCCCGATCCCGCCGGTGATTTGATCACATGTATCTGATTTCCCTTTCTTCCCACTTGCCGTGAGGTGAAAATATGTGATTTTGAGCGGTCCCTTCTCTCCAAGCCCCTGCAGATTTTATATTGCGGTGTGCCTCTCTCACCTATGCCGAGGAGAGAGAGAGGAGAGGGGCGTGTGTCAGGCAGGCAGTGACGGGGCAGGGGGCGGGATTTAGTTTATAGCCTATAGTTTACACCAGGGATCATTATCTAGATTCTGCCTCGGGCAGATTATTTCTTGAGTGGATTGTCAGGCGGCCAGAACATTTTTACAAATACTTTGTAGACTGCAAATTGACCACAATAAGTCCAAACAGATATATTTGACTAAAACATACAGTACCAGTCAAAAGTTTGACACACCTACTCATTCAAGGGTTTTTCTTGATTTTACTATTTTCTACATTGTAGAATAATAGTGAAGACATCAAGACTATGAAATAACACATATGGAATCATGTAGTAACCAAAAAAGTGTTAAACAAATCAAAATGTATTTAATATTTGAGCTTCTTGAAAGTAGCCACCCTTTGCCTTGATGACAGCTTTGCACACTCTTGGCATTCTCTCAACCACCTTCACCTGGAATGCTTTTCCAACAGTCTTGAAGGAGTTCCCACATATGCTGAGCTTTTCCTTCACTCTGCAGTCCAACTCATCCCAAACCATCTCAATTGTGTTGAGGTCGGGTGATTGTGTTAAGGTCGGGTGATTGTGTTGAGGTCGGGTGATTGTGGAGGCCAGGTCATCTGATGCAGCACTCCATCACTCTCCTTCTTGGTTAAATAATCCTTACACAGCATGGAGGTGTGTTGGGTCACTGTCCTGTTGAAAAACAAATGATAGTCCCACTAAGCGCAAACCAGATGGGATGGCGTATCGCTGCAGAATGCTGTGGTAGCCATGCTGGTTAACTGTGCCTTGAATTCTAAATAAATCACAGACAGTGTCACCAGCAATGCACCCCCACACCATCACACCACCTCCTCCATGCTTCACGGTGGGAACCACACATGCGGAGATCATCCGTTCACCTACTTTGCATCTCACAAAGTCATGGCAGTTGGAACCATAAATCTCACATTTGGACTCATCAGATCAAAGAACAGATTTCCTCCGGTCTAATGTCCATTGCTCGTGGTTCTTGGCCCAAGGAAGTCTCTTCTTCTGATTGGTGTCCTTTAGTAGGCTGTCTCACAACCGGCCGTGATTGAGCGTCCCATAGGGTGGCGCACAATTGGCCGGGTTTGGCCGGTGTAGGCAGTATTGTAAATAAGAATTTGTTCTTAACTGACTTGCTTAGTTAAATGAAAGTTACATTTAATTATTATTTTTTTAAACAATTTTTTACAGCAATTCGACCATGAAGACCCGATTTATGCAGTCTTCTCTGAACAGTTGATGTTGAGATGTGTCTGCTACTTGAACTCTGTGAAGCATTTATTTGGGCTGCAATTTCCGAGGCTGGCAACTCCAATTAACTTATCCTCTGCAGCAGAGGTAACTCTGGGTCTTCCTTTCCTGTCTTGGTCCTCATGAGAGCCAGTTTCATCATAGTGCTTGATGATTTTTGCGACTGCACTTGAAGAAAATGTTCCGTATTGACTGACCTTCATGCCTTAAAGTAATGATAGACTGTAATTTCTCTTTTCTTATTTGAGCTGTTCTTGCCATAATATAGACTTGGTCTTTTACCAAATAGGGCTATCTTCTGTATACCACCCCTACCTTGTCACAACACAACTGATTGGCTCAAAGGCATTATGAAGGAAAGAAATTCAACAAATTAACATTTAACAAGGCACACCTGCTAATTGAAATGCATTGCAGGTGACTACCTCATGAAGCTGGTTGAGAGAATGCCAAGAGTGTGCAAAGCTGTCATTTCTTTTATTTCTTTTTTTAATTTCACATTTATTTAACCAGGTAGGCCAGTTGAGAACAAGTTCTCATTTACAACTGCAACCTGGCCAAGATAAAGCAAAGCAGTGCGACAAAAAACAACACAGAGTTACACATAGGACAAACAAAAGTACAGTCAATAACACAACAGAAAAATCTATATACAGTGTGTGCAAATGGAGTAAGGAGGTAAGACAATAAATAGGCCATAGTAGCGAAGTAATTACAATTTAGCAAATTAACACTGATAGATGTGCAGATGATGATATGCAAGTAGAAATACTGGTGTGCAAAAGAGCAAAAAAGTTAATAAAAGGTAGGTAGTTGGGTGGGCTATTTACAGATGGACTGTGTACAGATGGGCTATTTACAGATGGGCTATGTACAGATGGGCTATTTACAGATGGACTATGTACAGATGGGCTATGTACAGATGGGCTATTTACAGATGGGCTAAGTACAGATGGGCTGTTTACAGATGGGCTATGTACAGATGGGCTATTTACAGATGGACTATGTACAGATGGGCTATTTACAGATGGGCTATGTACAGATGGGCTATTTACAGATGGGCTATGTACAGATGGGCTATTTACAGATGGACTATGTACAGATGGACTATGTACAGATGGGCTATGTACAGATGGGCTATGTACAGATGGGCTATGTACAGATGGGCTATTTACAGATGGGCTATGTACAGATGGGCTATTTACAGATGGGCTATTTACAGATGGGCTGTGTACAGATGGGCTATTTACAGATGGGCTATGTACAGATGGGCTATTTACAGATGGGCTATGTACAGATGGGCTATGTACAGATGGGCTATGTACAGATGGGCTATGTACAGATGGGCTATTTACAGATGGGCAATGTACAGATGGGCTATGTACAGATGGTCTATGTACAGATGGGCTATTTACAGATGGGCTATTTACAGATGGGCTATTTACAGATGGGCTATTTACAGATGGGCTATTTACAGATGGACTATGTACAGATGGGCTATGTACAGATGGGCTATTTACAGATGGGCTATGTACAGCTGCAGCGATCGGTAAGCTGCTCAGATAGCTGATGCTTAAAGTTAGTGAGGGAGATATGAGTCTCCAACTTCAGCGATTTTTGCAGATCGTTCCAGTCATTGGCAGCAGAGAACTGGAAGGAAATGCGGCCAAAGTGGGTGTTGGCTTTGGGGATGATCAGTGAGATATACCTGCTGGAGCGCGCGCTACGGGTGGGTGTTGTTATGGTGACCAGTAAGCTGAGATAAGGCGGAGCTTTACCTAGCAAAGACTTATAGATGACCTGGAGCCAGTGGGTCTGGCGACGAATACGTAGCGAGGGCCAGCCGACGAGAGCATACAGGTCGCAGTGGTGGGTGGTATATGGGGCTTTGGTGACAAAACGGATGGCACTGTGATAGACTGCATCCAGTTTGCTAAGTAGAGTTTTGGAGGCTATTTTGTAAATGACATCACCGAAGTCGAGAATCGGTAGGATAGTCAGTTTTACAAGGGTATGTTTGGCAGTGTGAGTGAAGGAGGCTTTGTTGCGAAATAGGAAGCTGATTCTAGATTTAATTTTGGATTGGAGATGCTTAATGTGAGTCTGGAAGGAGAGTTTACAGTCTAACCAGACACCTAGGTATTTGTAGTTGTCCACATATTCTAGGTTAGAACCGTTCAGAGTAGTGATACTAGTTGGGCGGGAGGGTGCATGCAGCGATCGTTTGAAGAGCATGCATTTAGTTTTACTAGCGTTTAAGAGCAGTTGGAGGCCACGGAAGGAGTGTTGTATGGCATTGAAGCTGGTTTGGAAGTTTGTTAACACATTGTCCAAAGAAGGGCCAGATGTATACAGAATGGTGTCGTCTGCGTAGAGGTGGATCAAGGAATCACCCGCAGCAAGAGCAACATCATTGATATATACAGAGAAAAGAGTCGGCCCGAGAATTGAACCCTGTGGTACCTCCATAAAGATTGCCAGAGGTCCTCATGGCAAAGGGTGGAATTGAAGAATCTCATATATAAAATATATTTTGATTTGTTTACAAACACAACAAAAATTATAATAATTATATACAGTACGAGGCAAAAGTTTGGACACACCTACTCATTCAAGGGTTTTTCTTTATTTTTTACTATTTTCTACATTGTAGAATAATAGTGAAGACATCAAAACGATAAAATAACACATACTGTTTTGAATCATGTAGTAACCAAAAAAGTACTAAACAAAATCAAAATATATTTTATATTTGTGTTTCTACAAAGTAACCACACTTTGCCTTGATAACAGCTTTGCACACTCTCTGCATTCCCTCAACCAGCTTCACTTGGAATGTAATCACCTGGACAGAGGTGTATTTGGAGGGCAAGTTGGTCAGGATGATATCTATGAGGGTGCTCATGTTTACGGATTTAGGGTTGTACCTGGTAGGTTCCTTGATAATTGGTGTGAGATTGAGGGCATCTAGCTTAGATTGTAGGACGGCCGGGATGTTAAGCATGTCCCAGTTTAGGTCACCTAACAGTACAAACTCTGAAGATAGATGGGGGGCAATTAATTCACATATGGTGCCCAGGGAACAGCTGGGGGCTGGGGGTGGGGGGTCTGTAACAAGCGTCAACAGTGAGAGACTTATTTCTGGAAAGGTGGATTTTTAAAAGGAGAAGCTCGAACTGTTTGGGCACAGACCTGACAGAACTCTGCAGGCTATCTCTGCAGTAAATAGCAACTCCGCCCCCTTTGGCAGTTCTATCTTGACGGAAAATGTTGTAGTTGGGGATGGAAATCTCAGAATTTTTTGTGGTCTTCCTAAAACAGGATTCAGACACGGCTAGGACATCTGGGTTGGCGGAGTGTGCTAGAACAGTGAATAAAACAAACTTAGGGAGGAGGCTTCTGATGTTAACATGCATGAAACCAAGGCTTTTACAGTTACAGACGTCAACAAATGAGAGCGCCTGGGGAATAGGTGTAGTACTGGGGGCTACAGGGCCTGGGTTAACCTCTACATCACCAGAGGAATAGAGGAGGAGTAGGATAAGGGTACGGCTAATGGCTATACGAACTGGTCATCTAGTGTGTTGGGAACAGAGAGTAAAAGGAGCAGATTTCTGGGCGTTGTAGAATAGATTCAGGGCATAATGTACAGACAAGGGTATGGTAGGATGTGAGTACAGTGGATGTAAACCTAGGCATTGAGTGACGATGAGAGAGGTTGTATCTCTGGTGGCACCAGTTAAGCCAGATGAGGTCTCTGCATGCGTGGGGGCTGGGACAAAAGAGCTATCTAAGGCATGTTGAGTGGGACTGAGGGCTCTACAGTGAAATAAAACAGTAAGAACTAGCCAAGACAGCAGTAGACAAGGCATATTGACATTAGAGAGAGGCATAAAGCAATCACAGGTGTTGATCAGGAGAGCTAAGACAACAACGGGTAATGGCAATGAATGGGCAGAGCGGGTCAGTTAGGTACATACAGGACCTGAGTTCGAGGCTGGGGCCGACAGATAAACAAAATGAGGTACAGTGCTAATGAACAGTCCAGCAGGCATCAGCTGTGTAGCCGAGTGATCATAGGGTCTAATGAGCAGCAATAGGTGAGTCAGGGAGCCGTTCAGTAGTCGCTACTGCGCTAGGCGAGCGGGAGACACGGCATTCAGAAAGCTAGCGGGCCAGGGCTAGCAGATGGGTCTTCGGCGACATCGCAACGGAAAAGCCTGTTGATACCACATCGGACGATTACGTCGGCAGACCAGTCGTGATGGATCGGGGGGGGCTCCGTGTCGACAATAAAGGGTCCAGGACAATTGGCAAAAGAGGTATTTTAGCCCAAGAGTTAGCTGGTATACTCCGTCGGCTGACTGGGAGATGGGCCTAGCTCGAGGCTAGCTCAAGGCTAACTGGTGCTTGCTTCGGGACTGAGGCTTTAGTCAACAATGGCCACTCAGTTGCAGCTAGCTAGCTGCGATGATCCGGTGTAATGGTCAAGTTAGAGTCTTCGTGGTTCCAAACTTATGAGGCTACTATCTTCTTGGGGACCTTCAATGCTGCAAACATTTTTTGGAACCCTTCCCCAGATTTGTGACTCAACACAATCCTGTCTCGGAGCTCTACGGACAATTCCTTCGACCTCGTGGCTTGGTTTTTGTTCTAACATGCACTGTCAACTGTGGGACCTTATATAGACAGGTGTGTGCCTTTCCAAATCATGTCCAATCAATTGAATTTACCACAGGTGGACTCCAATCAAGTTGTAGAAACATCTCAAGGATTATCAATGGAAACAGGATGCACCTGAGCTCAATTTCGAGTCTCATAACAAATGGTCTTTTTTATTTTAATACATTTGCAAACATTTCTAAAAACATGTTTTCACTTTGTCATTATGGGGTATTGTGTGTAGATGAATGAGGAAAAACATGTGTTTAATCCATTTTAGAATAAGGCTGTAACGTAACAAAATGTGGAAAAAGTCTAGTATTTACCAATTAATTTTCTTATTTTTGCTCAGATTAAATGTTTTTTGTGTGTGGGGGGGGGGGGGGGGGGCAAATAAAACCACCCCCGGGCTGGCTATTGGGTAAACCTGATCTAGATACACACTCTACAGTTATGTGATGAACACCAATCAGGAGGAAGTGTTGTGACGAGATTGTTAGGTCCAAAGGGAAAGGACAACCAACCAAACCAACGGCAGGTAACGGGATGACAGTGGTGGTTGGTTACCGAGAATCAGCAGGCGTGAGGTTATGAAAATGATGTCATCCCCAAAGAATGCAGCATTAGTCTGGCCAGGCAGCAGGCAGAGTAAATCCTTTACAACCCTAACACACACACACACACACACACTCTATACATGTTAATTGGTGTGTAGGCCTAATCTCGAAGATCCCCTTCTGCCGCAGATGTAGACGGGGGGGGGTTGGTGATCTCACTGACTGACCCACTTCTAGTGTTAGAAAATTGAATAGCAGTGGTATGGTCTTCAACATGATTTTTCCTTGGGACTAAACAGGAAGCAGCAGGCACAATGACTCATTCACCTGACACTCAGAATGCATCCATTCTCACACAAAACCCTGGATTTGTATAAATCCAATTGGACAATATCCCTCCCATGCATTGTAGAATTCCACACCAATATACAGTAGGCCTACCAGTCCTGCTGCTTGCATAGGAGATAATATATAATTCAATAATATTATACACCCTCCAATAAAGTTAATTACATAAAGCTAAGTGAAATTCAGTATTGTTTACTTAACTGCATCAACACTCAGGCTCATCCAAGGAGAATTCCTGAAATGACTCATGAGAGAAAGAGAGAGAGAGGGGGAGAGAGAGAGGGGGGGGAGAGAGAGAGAGAGGGAGAGGGGGGGGGAGAGAGAGAGAGAGAGAGAGAGAGAGAGAGAGAGAGAGAGAGAGAGAGAGAGAGAGAGAGAGAGAGAGAGAGAGAGAGAGAGAGAGAGAGAGAGAGAGAGAGAGAGAGAGAGAGAGAGAGAGAGAGAGAGAGAGAGAGAGAGAGAGAGAGAGAGCGAGAGAGCGAGAGAGAGAGAGAGAGAGAGAAAAAGAGAGAGAGAGAGAGAGAGAGAGTTTAACACTTGCAGAGGTTTGATCAGAATCTGTTGGGTTGAATTTGACAGTAACACTGAAAGGGAATACCCCCAGTGATAAACTGTAATAATCCAACATTAGAGCTCTCTATTCATGTCCGTGTAAATAGTCGTCTGCCTGTGACCCTTATTGGGTGCCAAAGCCCCAAATCCCAGATTAAGTCCCCACATACAATTTTAAACCTTCCCAACGATGACATCATTCTCTAGACCAGGGGAAACCCCATGAAGTAGAACGCAGGCAGGTTCCATATCAGAATCCTACAGTGTGTGTACCGGCTTAGTCTAGCTACGGGACTGCACCACTGTTGCAGTAAGATGTGCTTGAATGCACCGTTTACTTACCACATACAGATGTTGGATCCTAATTTGATCACTCTTTTGTTTCTGAGATAATTTCCTACACCATAGGTTATGCAGATGAGCTTCATGATTTACATAAATTCCCTGAAAACATGCACTAACACACGATTATGTGAAGAGTATTAGACTTTTCATAGCCTAATTTTGACAAGTTAATAGCCTAACCACAATCAAGCAACATTATGGACTAAATGTTAAAATTATGTTGCTGCAGGATAATTTTGCCGTGACAATACTGGTCAAATGAAAATCCTATAACTGTAAGTCACGTTTCACTGAGTCTCATGATGTTCTCCTACAGATGCTATCTTTGATGTCTCAGAAGAGTATTCCAGGAGGGAAATCAAAGATGAAAGAATGAAGACAAGAAATTCAAAGCACTGAAACTGTAAAGTAGTAAATAATATAGAATTTTGATCTGTCTGCAATCATCCTCTACCTTCCCTCAGATTTCCCCTCTCTCCCTTCTCTGTCCTTAAACAGTGTATTTTAATGCCATAGTCCTCTCTGGTCTATTTTCAGACTGCTCTGACACTTTCAACATTATTTATTTATTGCTGCTTGCCTTGCTTGGTTCCAGCTATGGTTTGATGTACTTAAAAAAAAAAATATATATATAACATATTGGAATCTGCAGTAGCTTAAGAAAAGAAAAGAATGCAATGTGTTTGTCTCTCAGCTCCGGTTTGTCTTACCCTCTGTGTGACATCATCGTCTCACTATAACAACAACTTGCTGCACAAATGGCAGAACTCAAGAGAAACTCAAGACGTCTGCATTTAGTTAGCAGGTGATACAATAATACAGTACTATGTTGATGGGGGGGGGTACTCTATCACAGGAGGTTGGTGACACCTTAACTGGGGGAGGCTTGTGGTAATGACTGGAGCGGAATAGGTGGAATGGGATCAAATCAAATACATCAAACACGTGGTTTCCAGTTGTTTGATGCCATTCCATCTGCTCCGTCCCGGACATTATCAGCAACCTCCTGTGTAAATCTGCAGTAAATGACTTGTGTTGTTTGCCAACATGCCTCACGTTACTAGACTGGTTAAAGCAGACTGAATGTTCAAACAACAGGGAAATGTACCACAATCAGTTTGGATGCTATCACATTGTATTCAGTATTGGGAATTGTATCTGCTGTTGGCTGTAGAGAGGGTGCGTGTTGGATAGATAGCAGGATGGCAGTGGCATGTAGTCAAGCGATTAGGGGAAGGGGAGGGGGACACGGTGTAAAAGAGGCCCATATTGTCAATCTCATTTTGGGGTAGTGGGGGATGGGAGTAGGGGGGTGGAGGGTCAGAGTTAATTGAGAATGGCTCTTGGGTAGTGGAGAGAAGAGATCTTCATGCCATTCATTGTCATATCTATTTACACCTTTGAATTAAAGGGATACTTTGGGATTTTGGAAAAAAGGTCCTTTATCTACTTCCCCGGAGTCAGATTAATTTGTGGAAAGCATTTTTATGTCTCTGTGCAGTTTGAAGGAAGTTGCTAGCAGATTTTGTATTTTTTTCTTTTTTTAATTTAACCTTTATTTAACTAGGCAAAAGGCCTCCCGCGAGGATGGGGGCTGGGATTAAAAGTAAAACATTTAATTAAATACAAATATAAATATAGGACAAAACACACATCACGACAAGAGAGACAACACAACACTACATAAAATGGGACCTAAGACAACAACATAGCAAGGCAGCAACACATGACACTACAGCATGGTAGCAACACAACATGACAACAGAATGGTAGCAAAACAACATGGTAGCAACACAAAATGGTAGCAGCACAAAACATGGTACAAACATGATTGGGCACAGACAACAGCACGAAGGGCAAGAAGGTAGAGACAACAATACATCACGCAAAGCAGCCACAACTGTCAGTAAGAGTGTCCATGATTGAGTCTTTGAATGAAGAGATGGAGATAAAACTGTTCAGTTTGAGTGTTTGTTGCAGATACCCATATACTTCTAGTCATTGTGCTAACTCTAGTTAGCATTGGCTTGCGAAACTACCTCAAACTACCTCACACACACATACACACGCACACACACACATACACACACATTCATTGGCCACTTTAATAAATAGATCACTAGTCACTTTAAATAATGCCACTTTAATAATGTTTACATATCTTGCATTACTCATCTCATATGTATATATTGTATTTTATATTGCCTATGCCGCCCGGTCATTGCTCATCCATATATTTATATGTATATATTCCTATTCCATCCCTTTAGATTTGTGTGTATTAGGTAGTTGTTGTGGAATTGTTAGATTACTCGTTAGATATTACTGCACTGTCGGAACTAGAAGCACAAGCATTTCGCTACACTCACATTAACATCTGCTAATCATGTACATGTGACCAATAATTTGATTTTTAATTTTGATTCGAAAACCTCCTTCATACTGGACACTTTATACCGGACACATAAAAATGGTATTCACAAATTAATCTGACTCTGGGGAAGTAGATGAAGGGCCTCATTGACAAAAATCCCAAAGTATTCCTTTAAGTGCATTCATTCAGCATTTATTGTACCCAGTGAAATCCATCGTACAATGGGAAAAAGTTATACCCAATAGGTTGGTTGTTTAGCAACAAAATCGACTCAACTTTGGGGGAAAACAGACGGGGTTGGATTAGATTGGTGACAACATGTAAACTATATTTAGTCTCCGATGTTTGTTGAAAACATAAATACATTTGTACAATGAGCGCTGATGTCTCTCAAATACATTGTTACAGTTGTTGGTTAGCGAGAGAATTTTAGCCATATCAGCATTGACATGAAATCTGTCAAAACACCTCAAAACAAGACATGGTATCAAAAACAAGTTAAATCGAGCTGAAACGAGCCACCTAGGATTCCCCACGTGGCGGCTTCTTGTCGTTGTTGCTGGTTATCGGACCATTCAGAATCATAACAACACACGGCTTCCGGCCACATCAATGCACGCACATCATTTTCGTGACATTGTGAGACAACACATCTATATTGTTTAAATATTTTTTTTGTACTTAAATTCTGTTTCCCTTTTCCAAAAGGCCGAAAAAGATGCAATAAATAGTAATTCTTTCATTTACAGTAATTTATGAAAAGATGCCTTTTAAACCATAGAGATTTCTTAGAGAGGAAGCTGATGTTAGACCCCTGTCTGTCTGCCTGTCTGCCTGCCTGCCTGTCTGTCTGTCTGTCTGTCTGTCTGTCTGTCTGTCTGTCTGTGTCTGTGTGTGTGTGTGTAATAATTAATAATAATTATGAATGAATGAAGGGTGCCAACCAAGGAAAAGGATTCTCCATTTTCATGTATGACATCAACCACTGTCTAAAACTAAGGAAGGGGGTTCATTCATAATGACACACACACACACACACACACACACACACACACACACACACACACACACACACACACACACACACACACACACACACACACACACACGGTTACCCCTGGGAGGAAGAGGGGGGTAAAGTCAATTTTTTGATGAGGCAATGTCCAGGTGAGATCACTACTGGACTCTACTAACTCACTACCGGATGGGTTCATGTTTCCATCCTATAACCATTTACACTGATGCATTGCTCATTACAACCTCTTAAGGATCGAACCCTTTAAAAAGAAAAAATTACACCTAAAATGACATGCCTAAATCTAACTTCCTGTAGCTCAGGACCTGAGCCAAGGATATGCATATTCTTGATACCATTTGAAAGGAAACACTTTGAAGTTTGTGGAAATGTGAAATTAATGTCGGAGAATATAACACATTAGATCTGGTAAAAGATAATACAGATAATTATTTGATTTATAAAAAAAAAAAAATTGTACCAACAAGAGAAAGGCCATAATGTATCATTCCAGCCCAGGTGCAATTTATATTTTGGCCACTAGATGGCAGCAGTGTATGTGCAAAGTTTTATATTGATCCAATGAACCATTGCATATCTGTTCAAAATGTTGTATCAAGACTGCCCAAATGTGCCTAATTGGTTTATTAATACATTTTCAAGTTCATCACCGATCCCATACAGGTTAAACCCACAAAATAGCATTGGTTAGAACTTCATCATTGAGCTTTGACTTTTGGATATTTTGTATAGTATTGAGTACCGATACATGTACACAATAATGTTTTATTGCGGATAGTCAAATTAATATGATCGTTACATTTAAACTTTTACATGCTTTGCAAGAAGAACGATTTCCCTAAAATCCTGTTTCCATGGACACATTTTCTGATAAATGCAGAAAATCCCCAATCAAAATAAACCTTCTACCACAGAGACCATGTTTTTTTGGGGGAAGCATATTTGATTCTGAGTTCGAACAAATAAAGTTTTTATGTGAAAACTACTTCTAAGACTCATACATTCCGTTGCGCCAAACTTAATTCGCACTAAAGAGGGAGGCTCACTCGGCTGTTGCTAACACCAACAAGCTCTCACAGTCTCACATCAGAATTAGACGTTCATCCATGTTTCTCAAACGTCAAATTTAGAAGTTGTTCCAAACGTCAAATTTAGAAGTTGTTCCAAACGTCAAATTTAGAAGTTGTTCCAAACGTCAAATTTAGAAGTTGTTCCAAACGTCAAATTTAGAAGTTGTTCCTAACGTCAAATTTAGAAGTTGTTCCAAACGTCAAATTGCAAAGTGTTTAAGGTTAAGTTTAGGTATTAACTCAGAATTCTTAAGGTTAGGGTTAAGGTTTGTGATAGGCAAACAAAAAACATTCTAAAACTATTTTCTATCGCTGGATTTGAACATGCAACCTTTGGAATCAGAGCCAGATAAGAGGCAACATTTTTAAGATTAGGTTTAAGTTTAGGCATTAACTCAGAATTCTTAAGGTTAGGAATGAACTCAGAATGGTTAAGTTAAGGGTTAAGGTTTGGGAAAGGCTTAAAACAAACATATCAACAACAACTTTCTATCACTTGAGTCAAACATGTAAACCTTTTGAATCAGAGGCAGAAGCTTACACCCATCTTCAACACAACACCTGTAACGTCCGTCGTCGGAATGAGACCAAAGTGTTCATGATCTTTATTGTCAAGAATCACTCAAACAAAAATAACGAATACAAAAAACGAAAGCGAACAGTTCCGTCAGGCGCAGATACTAAACGGAAAACAACACCCCACAAAACCCAAACGGAAAATGACCCTAACCCTAACTATTATATGATCCCCAATCAGAGACAACGATAGACAGCCGCCTCTGATTGGGAACCACACTCGGCAAAAACAACAAAGAAATAGAAAACATAGATTCTCCCACCCGAGTCACACCCTGACCTAACCAAACATAGAGAATAAATAAGGATCTCTAAGGTCAGGGCGTGACAACACCCTAGAAAAGGTGAAACCTACTTTAATGCAACAGTACTCACTGGCGCCCCTAGTGGCTGGTTTCGCTAGCATATGCGCAGATCAAATGCACAGCTGGAACGCCAAGCAAACTATTTAAATGTCCTAATAAATCGAAAGAATCCTCAGAAAACAAGGTGTTTTAATCAACATACCCAATTTTGACCGTACGCCGAATAAGATAACTAGAGTAAGGTGTTTAACAAGACTATTTCATAATTTGCCCTTTTTTCCATAATTAATTTAACATTGAATTATTACTGTGCGTGTAAACGTACACCGTGTGATTACTGTATCACAGTAAGTCAGAAGGAAGAACATTGCAGAAAGAATCGTTATTACATCAGATTGGTTAATTTCTTATGAATATTAATAACCATAAATGTATAAATGAATATTGGGTTCTTAATATTCACTTATTACCTGATTAGCCTAATTTACAGTCATAAAGATCCTGCAACTAAGCATTTGTAGTAACTCACCAACTCACTAGGTGAGGTAAGACTTGTATATACGTCATTATGTTAATCCAATGCTTTGATCACACAGGTCTTTTGATGTTGTAGAGATTGACAATCTCTATGGTTGCTCTTTATAGCTATCTTCCTCCAGACTCTGGGATGTAGGGTGTACAGCTTAGTGAGCTCAGGATCAAACAGCCGTCCAGGCAGTTAGGAGAGGGTTAACAACTGTAAAACAGACTGGAGAGATGCGATGCGTCTTCCTGAAAGTCACATGGTACATTGGTGGGAAGGGGAGGAGGACGCGGAGTAGGAGGGGTAGAAGGAGGGAGAGGCGGGAGGGGGGAGAGATGGGAGTGTAACGAGGAGGAGGGGAGGTGTGTGGTCTTGGACCGTGTTGCTGTGGCAACAGAATCCTGGGTGGGTTGGCCATCAGTGCTGTGTGAAGTCAGAGGCATAATATTAGATGCTGACTGTAGAGAGTGTTGCTGCTGCTGCTGTGCCAGTGGAGGAGGGGAGGAGTGAAGCAGAGTGGTGTGTGTGTGTGTGTGTGTGTGTGTGTGTGTGTGTGTGTGTGTGTGCACGTGCACGTGCGTGTGTGTGTGTGTGTGTGTTAAAGGCTCCTACCTAATGTTATACCCACCTATATTCCTATTGTGACACTGGGTGAAGATAATAACAGCATATCCCTGTGTGATGTGTTCCCCTAACAGTTAACCTCTTCAATTGTTTCTGTATGTGTCAATCTGATAGTAGGCCTTAGTGTAGCCTATAAATGATGAACAGAAAATGGATCAGAACGACTGTTTGCTAACCTGCCATAGCAAACAACGCCCCCCCTCCCCACCCGCCCCAAACACACACACACACACACACACACACACACACACACACACACACACACACACACACACACACACACACACACACACACACACACACACACACTCAGTGAGGTGTGAATATCAATAAAGAAATCATTAATTCTAGATAATGATTGGATTAAAGCCCAGGGTTGCACCTCCTCCCAAACTCCTGAATTTTTCTTTTTTTCCCACCTTTATTTAACTAGGCAAGTCAGAACAAATTCTTATTTACAATGATGGCCTACCCCGGCCAAACCCGAACGACGCTGGGCCAATTGTGAACCGCCCTATGTTTCTCCCAATCACGGCCGGATGTGATGCATCCTTTGAGCCCATCCTGTCGCCAGCTGGTGTGTAGAGTAAGGAGTTAATGATTTGAAAGCAATTTTGTGAAATGTGTAAAAAGGGTGAGGGTCCTCATGCTGTTTGGTGTGTGTGAAGTGTGTGGAGGGTCCTCATGTCATTTGAGTAATGTGTGTGTGTGTGTGTGTGTGTAGTTGTTTATGGTTAATTCACACTGTCGCAGGGAAATCCCCTTAAATCTGACAACTAGAATAGACTATACATAATCTCAAGCCTCAATATGCCAAACACATTTCCTTCGTGAATAATCTATCATACTTTTGTCAAGTCAGAGAAAAATGATGTTATATGTATCTATTATTTTGTAATATTGAAGAATAGGTCAGTAAGCGGTGGCAATAAAATGTTCTGAGGCAATGATGTGTTGATCAGTAACACTGCAGAGGAGCGTGACGTAGGTTAGTCTCTCTTTCCCTCGCTTTCTCTCTCTCTTTCCCTCGCTTTCTCTCTCTCTCTTTCGCTTTGTTTATAGCTTTCTCTCTCTCAGTCTCTCTCTCTCTCTTTCACTCTTTTTCTCTCTCTCTCTCTCTCTCTCCCTCTCTTACTCTCTCGCTTATCTCTCCTTGGTAGAGGATTGATCGTATGATTGAATGTCACTTTGCCCATTCCCTTTTAAGGCAGTGCAGTGAGGGAAGGTTGGCTTTCCCATCATAGCTGTATATAAAGATGGAGCCTAGTGACGTTCACTATAATGCCTCCCACATCACAGTCTCACGGCCTGGAACTGGCCAATTAGAACAGGGTCTGGTTCATGAGCCAGTAATGAGGAGTGAGGGAGGGGGAGAGAGAGAGAGGGGGGGAAGGAGGGAGGTAGGAAAGGGTGGGTATTGGATGATGCTGATGAATTTGCCCTTGTTGTGTACTGCAGTCAGTGACTATGAGTCATTGTAGTTTTGGGAGGAAGTAAGGGTGTTGTGGGAATAAGGGGGTTAAGGGAATAAGTAAGGATGTTTTGGGGAAGAAGGATGTTTTGGGAAGAAGTAAGCATGTTTTGGGGAAGAAGGGTGTTTTGGGAAGAAGTAAGGATGTTTTGGGGAAGAAGGATGTTTTGGGAAGAAGTAATCCACTGGACACAGACCTCTTTTCAATGTCTAGTTGTCAACTAATGTGAATTCAACAGAAAATGCCATCATGTCATTGATTTAGGTTAAAAGTTGGGTGAAAAAAATAAGACATTCTCTTACGTTGATGACTTTTTGCAAATCCAATCAGTTTTCAACGTTGCATCAACTTAATCACATTACATTTTTGGATTGAAATTACGTGGAAACAACGTTGAAGTTTTTTTCCCAGTGGGAAAGGTGTTTTGGGAAGAAGTAAGGGTGTTTTGGGAAGAATTTTAGGAGGTTTTGGAAACAAGCAAGGGGGTTCTGGGTAGAAGGGGGTTTTGGGAAGAAATAATGTTGTTTTGGGAAGAAGTAAGGGAGTTTTGAGGAAGAAGTAAGGGAGTTTTGAGGAAGAAGTAAGGGTGTTTTGAGGAAGAAGTAAGGGAGTTTTGAGGAAGAAGTAAGGGAGTTTTGAGGAAGAAGTAAGGGTGTTTTGAGGAAGAAGTAAGGGAGTTTTGAGGAAGAAGTAAGGGAGTTTTGAGGAAGAAGTAAGGGAGTTTTGAGGAAGAAGTAAGGGAGTTTTGAGGAAGAAGTAAGGGAGTTTTGAGGAAGAAGTAAGGGAGTTTTGAGGAAGAAGTAAGGGAGTTTTGAGGAAGAAGTAAGGGAGTTTTGAGGAAGAAGTAAGGGAGTTTTGAGGAAGAAGTAAGGGAGTTTTGAGGAAGAAGTAAGGGAGTTTTGAGTAAGAAGTAAGGGAGTTTTGAGGAAGAAGTAAGGGAGTTTTGAGGAAGAAGTAAGGGAGTTTTGAGGAAGAAGTAAGGGAGTTTTGAGGAGGAAGTAAGGGAGTTTTGAGGAAGAAGTAAGGGAGTTTTGAGGAGGACATACAGTGTTTTGGGGGACAATGGTTTTTGGAGAAGAAATTATGTTTTGTGAAGAAGGTTTTTTGGGGGAAAAAGTAAGGGTGTTTGGGGAAGAAGTAAGGGTGTTTTGGGGAAGGCATAAGGGTGTTTGGGGAAGAAGTAAAGATGTTGTGAGGAAGAAGTAGGAGTGTTTTGGGAAGAAGTAATGGTGTTTTGGGAAGAAGTAAGGTTGTTTTGGGAAGAAGCAACATGGTTTGGGGAAGAAGTAAAGGTGTTTGGGGAAGAAGAAGTCATTTTGTTTTGGGTAAGAAGTAAGGGTGTTTGAAGAAGAAGACATAGGGTGTTTTGGGAAGAAGTAAGGCTGTTTTGGGGGAAGAAGTAACAGTGTTTTGGGAAGAAGTAAGGCTGCTTTGTGGGAAGAAGTAACAGTGGAGTAAGGAGGCTTTGGGAAGAACTAAGGTGTTTTGGGGAAAAGGGTCAGGGGGGTTTGGGGAATAAGTAAGTATGTTTGTTTTCAACATCAACGTTGCTCGATGACAAGAACACGTTTTGATAGTGAGACCAGTGGGAAAGCAATGCTACGTTTTGATAGTGAGACCAGTGGGAAGCAATGCTACGTTTTGATAGTGAGACCAGTGGGAAAGCAATGCTACGTTTTGATAGTGAGACCAGTGGGAAAGCAATGCTACGTTTTGATAGTGAGACCAGTGTGAAAGCAATGCTGCGTTTTGATAGTGAGACCAGTGGGAAAGCAATGCTGCGTTTTGATAGTGAGACCAGTGGGAAAGCAATGCTACGTTTTGATAGTGAGACCAGTGGGAAGCAATGCTACGTTTTGATAGTGAGACCAGTGGGAAAGCAATGCTACGTTTTGATAGTGAGACCAGTGGGAAAGCAATGCTACGTTTTGATAGTGAGACCAGTGGGAAAGCAATGCTACGTTTTGATAGTGAGACCAGTGGGAAAGCAATGCTACGTTTTGATAGTGAGACCAGTGGGGAAGCAATGCTACGTTTTGATAGTGAGACCAGTGGGGAAGTAATGCTACGTTTAGATAGTGAGACCAGTGGGAAAGTAATGCTACGTTTTGATAGTGAGACCAGAGGGAAAGCAATGCTACGTTTTGATAGTGAGACCAGTGGGGAAGCAATGCTACGTTTTGATAGTGAGACCAGAGGGAAAGCAATGCTACGTTTTGATAGTGGGACCAGTGGGAAAGTAATGCTACGTTTTGATAGTGAGACCAGTGGGGAAGCAATGCTACGTTTTGATAGTGAGACCAGAGGGAAAGCAATGCTACGTTTTGATAGTGAGACCAGTGGGAAAGTAATGCTACGTTTTGATAGTGAGACCAGTGGGGAAGCAATGCTACGTTTTGATAGTGAGACCAGTGGGGAAGCAATGCTACGTTTTGATAGTGAGACCAGAGGGAAAGCAATGCTACGTTTTGATAGTGAGACCAGTGGGGAAGCAATGCTACGTTTTGATAGTGAGACCAGAGGGAAAGTAATGCTACGTTTTGATAGTGAGACCAGTGGGAAAGTGACAGTTGTTGGGTATGAAGGCCAGACAAATAGTTAAATCCATAAGCCAGACTGACAGAAGACAAACCATTTAGTAAAGATGTTCTTAGAGATATGATGTAATCATCCGCCAATCCGCTGTACTCACGCTGATAATCTCTCATGTTGATTGTAATGTTGTTCTCTAGTCTGTGATAGAATAATCTCTCACTGCAGAAGGCTTTTGAATCTGATATTTCAGCATAATTCCCAATACCATTGTCTAACACCACAAACATGCACTGCAGTAATGTTTTTCCAATGGCCAGTGTACCGGGACACAACATTCGCTATCCGTGGCCTTGAAATGTAAGATACAAAGTTGAAGCTTCCTAAAATGTTTAACATTTGGCCTAAATCAGTTAACTCAATAAATTGGATGAACATTTTCAATAACTCTCCATAATGAGCCTTCCCCAATTACAAATAAAATGATTTCTTATCACTTTGGTGTTAAAAACGGATCATTGTTTACAGTGCTTCAGTCAGCCAGTACAACAACACTGGCCCCTTGTTGTAGGGCAAAGTGATTCAATATGCTACTTGCATTAAAAAATACTATCAAAAGCCAGGATGTCAAATTGATTACGATAAAACACGCTGATGGCAGCCAGGCAGCGATGTCCGTCGGCGATGCGTTTTAAGGATTTGAAGGGCTAACGAGTGAAACTCTATAGTTTATAGCACTCAAGAAAATGGAACTCCCAATCAATAAATATCGAGTTCATTACCCTGAGAGGCGGAGAACCTTGTCTTGGCTTGCCGACATAACAGGTTCGTTCCAAATGGCAGTTTTCCTATATAGTGCATTACTTTTGACCGTGACCTCTGGTTAAAAGTAAAGCACTACATAGAGGATAGGGTGCCATTTGGGGAAAAAATCATAACGTGGATGATATACGGCCGATGCAGTAGGGCCTGACATTGGCTATAGTGACGCTAGAGCGCCGCCTAACCGTATAATGTGATACTGCACAACAATATGATTAGACTCGGCTACTATCATGGGGGATTAATGGTCAGAGAGATAGCCATCTCAGTGCATTGTCCTTTGTCCCAAATAAAAGTGGCAGGCCGAGAGTATTGAATTTCAGCAATTCCGCGTGTAGGCTACAAAAGCACAAGGCACTAGGCTAGATACTGTGTTGTATGCTGTGACTGACTTACTGTCGTTTCAACTGCTGACAATTGGCATGTGAATACCTACTGCCACTCCAAACTGTCATGGCAAAATGACCTAAAACATCTTAGAATATAAACATTTCATTTTTAGTCAGATATGATTATTTTTTCAAGTACCATTTCCAGTCAAGGCACCGGCGCAGGAGGGTAATCACGAGGGTCTTAGAACTACGCTAAATTGGATCGACCCGTGTTGTAGGCTGCAATTCATGGTCCACAAAAATATCTAAATCAATAGTCTACAGAATTCTGAGTCTGACACACAAGCACAATAAACAACAGCATACTGACAACCATCAGTAAAAAATCACCCATGCAATAATAAGCATATGGATCAAATAACTGTCATGAGGGCAAAGGTAGCACACAAGGAACAGACAGGTATACGGCACTTGACAGCGCCCTGATCCTGTGCAATCATATAATGGATAAGGAAACCTACCGTCTGTCTGTGTTCTATGGCTCGGTGGCGAACTGCTTTGATTGTGCACTACCAGTTCGTCAATGAAAGGACAGCGCAGATCCTAAATCCTATTCTCCGTTTGAGACGCGTTTAAAGATGGGAGCATTGAGTGTAGCGTTTTGGTTCTATCTGAGTCTCTGTGTACGAGCGAGGGGTCCCATCTGGCTAATTATGTTATCGCTGTAAACCTGAGAGCTCGTGAAGGAGAGCTGGGAGAGAGTGGGGGAGGGAGCTGTCCCCTTTTCCTGGTGCTGAAATAGGATACGCATGCACACCCGATTGAGTGCTCTCTGTCGCTCTCCTGTATGATCTCTCTCATTCATGTTTGTTTTCAACATCAACGTTGCTCGAATTATTTTTGTATATTTTTTTATTTGTTTATATTCATTCATTCATTCCCCCAAAGACATGTATTTTGTATAGAGGTAGTTGTTTTTGTTTTGACCTCACGTGAGCGTATCCGTAACCGCATCCTAAACCAATAGCATGACAGAACGCATTTCTGTGACTTGAAGTGACGCGATGACGTGCACACTCCACTAGGTGTCGACATTTCACTAGTTTACATACCTGTCAAACGATGACAAGAACATGCCAAATCATTGTTCATGATGAATTACCTTCTCATTACAAACGTTCACAAATTCAGCCTCTATAGCCCGAAACAACGGATGCTCATACGTTTTTCTTTCTCCTTCTATCTTTCTCAAACAGTCCAAATGCTTTTATTTCCATAACTTCAATGACTCAGAGGGGATGAACCACCAATATCAGAATTAATATTGCATCTTAGCTTGGGACTGCTCGTCCACTAGATAGTAGCATAATACCGAGGCTGACACAGTGGCTGTGTCTGATCTGGTACCCTATTACCTAGATAGTGTACCACCTTTGACCTTTGACCAGGGCAGTGGTGCATGGACACTGTTCTACCCTACGCTGTATCTTAGTCTCTGCATCCACAGCAACATGTTGACATACAACTCATATATGCTAATGATGGTTCTAAACATGTTAACATACAACTCATATAGACTGATGGTTCTAAACATGTTAACATACAACTCATATAGGCTAATGATGGTTCTAAACATGTTAACATACAACTCATATAGGCTAATGATGGTTCTAAACATGTTAACATACAACTCATATAGGCTAATGATGGTTCTAAACATGTTAACATACAACTCATATAGGCTAATGATGGTTAGAAAACATGTTAACATACAACTCATATAGGCTAATGATGGTTCTAAACATGTTAACATACAACTCATATAGGCTAATGATGGTTCTAAACATGTTAACATACAACTCATATAGACTAATGATGGTTCTAAACATGTTAACATACAACTCATATAGGCTAATGATGGTTCTAAACATGTTAACATACAACTCATATAGGCTAATGATGGTTCTAAACATGTTAACATACAACTCATATAGACTAATGATGGTTCTAAACATGTTAACATACAACTCATATAGGCTAATGATGGTTCTAAACATGTTAACATACAACTCATATAGACTAATGATGGTTCTAAACATGTTAACATACAACTCATATAGGCTAATGATGGTTCTAAACATGTTAACATACAACTCATATAGACTAATGATGGTTCTAAACATGTTAACATACAACTCATATAGGCTAATGATGGTTCTAAACATGTTAACATACAACTCATATAGGCTAATGATGGTTTTAAACATGTTAACATACAACTCATATAGACTAATGATGGTTCTAAACATGTTAACATACAACTCATATAGGCTAATGATGGTCTGATGGTCATTATCTGGACCAAAGGGAACTCATCAGTCTGAAACAACTCTGTCATAACTGAACGACTACAGTTGGCTGAATAAAGTCCACAATAGACAACATAAGAATTTCAGTGAATTTAGTGGAACTTAAATAATACAGATACTGTATATAATGTCAACATACTGTATGTATATATGTATAAACAGTGACGTATGGCAGAAACAGGACAACATCAACACTGGATGCTTAGATATCCTATATGAAAGGAATGGGGGTAGCGTTAAGTGTGGAGGTGGAGCGATTGAAGGTGAATATTCCTGGTGTTTGTGATGCCCACCGTTCAGACACGGTGGTGAGCGTGGTGAAACAGAGGAGTCACTGTCAGTCCTTTTGAATTTTGAGTCAGATTCTCTACCAGACAAAGTCATGTCAGGATGTGAGTTATCCTGTTAAAGCTTTTGTGCAGAATCAACTGCGCTGTTTCAGGTGCACCGTTGACCGCCGTGTTGCAGTAGTGTGTTAGAGGGAGATTCCAAGATGTGGGGAGTGTGCAGGAGGGCATGGGATAGAGGATTGTGTCGTTTCGGTGGATAAAGATGTGTGTTAGAGGGAGATTCCAAGATGTGGGGAGTGGGCAGGAGGGCATGGGATAGAGGATTGTGTCGTTTCGGTGGATAAAGATGTGTGTGTGTCAACTGTAGGGGTGCCCATGTTGCTGGGGATCGGAAGTGTCCGGTGAGAGAGAGGTGGGTTGAGGTAGTCAGAGTAGTGCAGAGGGTGTCGTATGCTGAGGCAGTGAAGAAAGTGGAGGAGGATGGGTCAAGGATCCTGAGAGGATCGCAGTGAGCAGTACATCTGTAATGCTCTACTTTCCGGCTACCCGGATAAAGCACTAAATAAACTTCAGTTAGTGCTAAATACGGCTGCTAGAATCCTGACTAGAACCCAACAATTTGATCATATTACTCCAGTGCTAGCCTCCCTACACTGGTTTCCTGTAACAGTCAAGGGCTTATTTCAAGGTTTTACTGTTAACCTACAAAGCGTTACATGGGCTTGCTCCTACCTATCTTTCCTATCTTTCCGCCCCCCCTTGGGTTGTGCCGTGGCGGAGATCTTTGTGGGCTATACTCGGCCTTGTCTCAGGATGGACCTGTGCCCTAGGACCATACCTCAGGACGACCTGACATGATGACTCCTTGCTGTCCCCAGTCCACTTGGCCGTGCTGCTGCTCCAGTTTCAACTGTTCTGCCTGCGGCTATGGAACCCGGACCTGTTCACCGGACGTGCTACCTGTCCCAGACCTGCTGTTTTCAACTCTCTAGAGACAGCAGGAGCGGTAGAGATACTCTTAATGATCGGCTATGAAAAGCCAACTGACATTTACTCCTGAGGTGCTGCACCCTCGACAACTACTGTGATTATTATTATTTGACCATGCTGGTCATTTATGAACATTTGAACATCTTGGCCATGTTCTGTTATAATCTCCACCCGGCACAGCCAGAAGAGGACTGGCCACCCCTCATAGCCTGGTTCCTCTCTAGGTTTCTTCCTAGGTTTTGGCCTTTCTAGGGAGTTTTTCCTAGCCACCGTGCTTCTACACCTGCATTGCTTGCTGTTTGGGGTTTTAGGCTGGGTTTCTGTGCAGCACTTTGAGATATCAGCTGATGTACGAAGAGCTATATAAATACATTTGATTTGATTGGATCTGTGCCAGCACAGAGGGATAGGCCAATGATTGATATATGCTTCAGTAAGGTTGGCTTCTTGGAGTTCATGGCAATGGTTATCAACTGTACCACAGAAATGGAATGTAAATCACAGCAAATAGATGTTGTGGTGGCAGCTGCAGAGAAGTATTTGGGTATACGATATTTGACTTCAGAAGAGTAACAGGGTGTGTTGAGTGGCGGTGTCACGCCCTCCCAGGCCGTTGGCATGGTGCAGGAGCAGATAGGGTCAAATTAGAGGAATTGTAGGGTTAGTTGTAAGGGTGTTATTTTTTGTTTTGTTCGTTTTGTTTTCCCCTTTTGCATCGCAAAGCACAACGGATTTATATTATAGTCCAGTTGGGGTCGATAATGCAACATATTGGATGCCAACCGCCGTTAAACTCCAAAGAAGAAGAAGCTATACGCCATATCCGGCATGTCGCCAGTCCGTCTGAAATTACAGTCCGCCTCATCAGCAGCAGCAGCAGCGTGTGTAGCAGCTAGCTTTATGTTAGCACCGAACCTGTTGAAATTCACTTTCCGAACTTCAGTGTTTACTAGTGTTTATAGAAGTATACCAGTTAGGGACAGTATACCAGTTGCAGAAAGAAGATACATGTCACACCAACCCAAGCGTCTCTGCACAGAAAACATGTCTGGTAAAAGAATCGGCACCCATAACGGGACATTTCATTGTGATGAAGTGCTAGCCTGTTTCTTCCTTCACCAGCTCCCGGAGTACAAGGTGCATAACATTTATTTGTTCCTATTTTGCAGGAAACTATATGGTTAATATTAATGTACGATTAATGTTTCTTCCACCCCGGCAAAGACAAGAGTTCGCTAGCTAACGTTAGTATATTCTAATGCCAGCTAGCTACTGTACTTATGGCATAAGCTCAGCCAGGTCAGCATGGCATAACGCCCAAAATGCATAAAGTTCAAACAGATTGAATTTCATGAAACTACATGGTCCTCTCTCGCCACGATAAGACGCTGAATATTCGTGGGTGCATTCCTTTTAGCTCGCCTAGTGCACCGGGTCCGCGGAAATTATTTTTCAACTCAACCCAGCCGGTGCACCGGGCAAGCTCAGCTAGAACGATTGCACAGCACCTAATATATTGGACATTCGTCTTGATATTTTAGACATTTCTGCTAAATTTCATATTTTTTCCAGGATGCTGAGATCGTCAGAACTCGGGACCCAGCCGAGCTCGCCAAGTGTGACATCGTGGTGGATGTGGGAGGAGAGTTTGACCCCAAGAAGCATCTCTATGACCATCATCAGAGGTACAGTCAAAGATTTGGGTATATACTGGTACAGTGGAACTAGCTCTTGAGTGGAACTAGCTCTTGGTCATGACTCTCAGTTCCATTGCGTTAAACATAAATCATTGGACGAAGGCGTTTTCTTTACGGGGGAGTTTATTTAATTTAATCTTTTATTTAACTAGGCAAGTCAGTTAAGAACAAATTCTTATTTACAATTGCGACCTGGCCAAGATAAAGCAAAGCAGTTTGACACATACAACAACACAGAGTTACACATGGAGTAAAACAAACATGCAGTAGAAAAATAAGTCTAAATACAATGTGAGCAAATGAGGTGAGATAAGTATACAGAATGGTGTCGTCTGCGTAGAGGTGGATCAGAGACTCATTAGCAGCAAGAGCGACATCATTGATGTATACAGAGAAGAGAGTCGGCCCAAGAATTGAACCCTGTGGCACCCCCATAGACTGCCAGAGGCCCGGACAACAGGCCCTCTGATTTGACACACTGAACTCTATCAGAGAAGTAGTTGGTGAACCAGGTGAGGCAATAATTTGAGAAACCAAGGCTATCGAGTCTGCCGATGAGGATGTGGTGATTGACAGAGTTGAAAGCCTTGGCCAGGTCAATGAATACGGCTGCACAGTATTGTTTCTTATCGATGGCGGTTAAGATATCGTTTAGGGCCTTGAGTGTGCTTGAGGCGTCACTGCAGACCCGGGTTTGATCCCGGGCTGTGTCGCAGCCAGCTTGCGACCAGGAGACCCATTAAGCGGCGCACAATTGGCCCAGTGTCGTCCGGGTTAGGGGAGGATTTGGCCGGCCTGGATGTCCTTGTCCCATCGCGCTCTAGCGACTCCTGTGGCGGGCCGGGCGCTATGCACGCTGACACGGTCGCCAGGTGTACAGTGTTTCCTCCGACACATTGGTGCAGTTGGCTTCTGGGTTAAGTGAGCAGTGTGTCAAGAAGCAGTGCTGCTTAGCAGGGTCATGTTTCGGAGGACGCACGGCTCTCGACCTTCGCATCTCCCGAGTCCGTACGGGAGTTGCAGCGATGAGACAAGACTGTAACTACCAATTGGATATCACGAAGTTGGGGAGAAAAAGAGGGTAAAATTAAATTAATACACAGCTTTAAGGGGTTAGTGTTCCCAAACAGCGCGTGTTTATGTAAGAAGAAGACCACACCCGTGTGTAATGGAAAAAGGCCGTCAGAAAAGTTTTGTCAGTGAAAAATACTGTCGGATGCAGCTGAGCCGGTTAAAACTGTAAGTTTGTATTTTGCGTTTGAAATTATTTTGATATGATATGAAAGTAAAGAGCTTTTTGTTTCTAGAACCGTATCGCAATTTGACAATCGATTCACGTATAGATGGAGTATTTGGATGTTTTGTCTGCCAGTCTACCTCTGAAAAGGACATCATGTCCTTGAGGAGTAACGGTAGGCTCTAGTATAACATACTGATACCAACCACAAGCTGTAGTCTTAGAGCCCGTGATTGCAGAGATGTGAATTTATAGAAGGCACACTGACATAGCATACAAGAGAGAAATCATGTATTTTTTATGTGGCTAAATCTTGTCATCACATTAATGATTTATCAGTCAATTACCTGTCTGTCTAATGATTGGTATGGAAATGCCAGAGGTTTCCCCCCCAGCAGGTAGGAGAGAGAACTAAGCTTCTCCATCATTCTCCTCTCCCCCTCTCCCCCTCCCTCTCTTCCCTCCCTCTCTTCCCTCCCCCCTCCCCCCCTCCCCTTCCCTTCCCTTCTCCCCCTCCCCTCCCCTTCTCCCCCCCCCCTTCCCTTCTCCCCCTCCCTTCCCTCCTCTTTCCCCTTCCCTCCCTCCTTCCCTCCTGGTATTATCTCTTGTTGCTATCTCAGGTGGCGCTAGCTAATGTTGACTACCTAGCAAAAAAACTAGCTTTTTAAAATAATAATTGATACACGGAGTCATAAAACCGATACATGCAGTCATATAATTAATATAATATTGTCAATAATATTGCGATACTCTACTGTATCGATTCTGCCCCATTCCTATCCCGCATAGCAACACCCAGGCCCTCTGGCACCAAAAAAATCAAAGTAAGCCTGTTTTAGGCAGAGGGCATAAGGAAAAGGGGTGGGGATAGGGATGGGTTTATGGGAACAACCTGGCAACAGCATGGCAACCGGTAACAACCTGGCAACAGCATGGCAACCGGTAACAACATGGCAACAGCATGGCAACCGGTAACAGCATGGCAACCGGTAACAGCATGGCAACAGGTAACAGCATGGCAACAGTTAACAGCATGGCAACAGCTTGGTAACAGCATGGTAATAGCATGGCAACAGCATGGCAACAGCATGGCAACAGGTAACAGCATGGCAACAGCATGGCAGCAACATGGCAACGGGTAAAAACATGGCAACGGGTAACAACATGGCAACAGCATGGCAGCAACATGGCAACAGGTAAAAACATGGCAACAACATGGCAACAGGTAGCAACATGGCAAACACAGAACACCAAGCTTCATACAACTCTGTTACGTTCAGTAGGTCACATGATTATGGAACATTCGGATAGAAATACATTTGTGACAGACTGACAGACAGGCAGGTGATTGATTCATTTTGTCCATATTTAACTGCCATCTCTGTATAATTGATGCAGGGATTCCGTTGCTAGTTATCGACCGTGTGCCACACAGCATGCCACTCGCGTATCTGACGCTTGGCGCTCAGCAGGCAGCGGGGCTAGAAGTGGCAAGCGTCCCTAATGGCACCCTATTCCCTATATAGTGCACTACTTTAGACCTGAGCCCTATTCCCTATATAGTGCACTACTTTAGACCAGGGCCCTATTCCCTATATAGTGCACTACTTTAGACCAGGGCCCTATTCCCTATATAGTGCACTACTTTAGGCCAGAGCCCTATTCCCTATATAGTGCACTACTTTAGGCCAGAGCCCTATTCCCTATATAGTACACTACTTTAGGCCAGAGCCCTATTCCCTATATAGTACACTACTTTAGGCCAGAGCCCTATTCCCTAAATAGTGCACTACTTTAGACCAGGGCCCTATTCCCTATATAGTGCACTACTTTAGGCCAGAGCCCTATTCCCTATATAGTACACTAATTTAGGCCAGAGCCCTATTCCGTATATAGTGCACTACTTTAGGCCAGAGCCCATAGTGCTAAGGCCCCATAGTGCACTCTAGGGAATAGGGTACCATTTGTCACGTAACCGTTGTCTCAATTAAGCCAGAATGAAATGACCACTGCAGGCTCCCCTGCGTTAAGGCACTCATCTCCTCACGCTCTCAGTAGACACCTCCCTGGATAGAGCTGACATGATCAACTGATTGATTGACATGATCAACTGGTTGACATGATCAATTGATTGACATGATCAACTGGTCTACTAAAAATGAAAGGCAACACTTGTGTAGAGACATATCACTGAAAGCCAAGGAGGGTTGTCGCGGTAGGGGATTTTGAGTAGACCTTACCGGGTCCACCGTCAAGAGTGACTCAAGTCGTATCACTCGAGTTCTTATATCATCCGGCAAACAGATGATTCACAGGTCCGCCGGACTGACCTGGGTTGTTTATTCCTGCCCTTAGTTCGGAGAGATGCCTTTTAGTGTTTTATTGTTTCGGGATCTTAGATAATATCAATCAGACTTAGAGAACCTCTTCCTTGTGGTACCTTTACCAGGCATCTTTGGTTCCCAAACAGTAGGCTCTCAACTCGCCTTTGCTCTCTAGGGTTCCCAAAGACTCTTGTATCTAGACATAAACCATAAAATCGGTTGTAAATCGATTTACGATTTAATGCCTATTTACCCTTTTATAGAGTAGACTCTTCCACTCGCCATTGCTTTATAGGGTTCCCAATTACTCTTGTATCTAGACACACGATTTACGATTTAATGCCAATACCCGTCGGTTAATACTGCTTGAATATTAATACAGAGTAACTTGACTTTTTACAATATAGATGAGTTGGCTGTCCAATCCTTTAAATTGTCTTTTGTGTAGAAACTAGACTTGTTCCCCCAGATCTTGGAGTGTCAGAGATGTTTTCTCCACTAGAGTTTTGGGTCTAGTTTCTACTTTTTATTCAATGGTTGCAAAGCACACAGTTTTACACATCATTACAGTTTCTTTACGTCCTTCCAATAAAACATCAATAATCATCAATACACCTCTGAACTCTTAATGCCTCATCTATGTATTACAACAAGCGGTTAATTACCGTGGCGTACGTTGCCCTGGTTGGTTCCCAAAGAGTATGTTCTTCAACTCACATTTTCTCCATAAGTTTAGCCAATCACTCCGTATCTGTTTCTTCTGCTAGAAGTTGTACTTTGACTTGTTATTTTTTTTCTATATTTTTTATAACTGATTAGTAGCGAGACTACTTTCGTAGCTCAAGACTCTTTGTAACATCACTGATGCTTTTCATCGACTCCGGTTAGGGGGTGGATGTATTAAGCACCGGGAGTGTATAGGGTATCTGTCTCAGTAGGTCTCGCCCAAAAATCAGCAGTCAAAAGATACAATTGTTCTAGAGTATGAAAGTCAGATATGTATCTGTTTCTCCTACTAGAAGTTGTACTATGATTTACTAAGTAGTGAAGAGACGGTTCGAGAACAAGACCCGTTACCACTGACGCTATTCATCCACTCCTATTAGGCGGATATATTCAGCGTGAGGAGTATACAGGGTAATCGACTCCGTATGTCTCATTCAGAAATTAGAAGTCAAGAGATACAATTGTTCTAGAGTATAAAAGTCAGATATGACCTTTTTTAGGTTGATGGTAGTTTGAAGTATCACGAGTTCAGTGATAAGTCAAGTAGTACTACCATGCCTTTTTTGGGGGGGAAGGCATGCTTCTTATATACTCTCTTCGGGACCAAGTCAACCCCTTGCTGCTATCTGCACACATTTCACCGCTTCCTTCCAGATTCAGTTCTTTCAGGAGCTGCAGCCACTCTGCGTCTCGAGGATCTGGTGTTGCACTTCCTTCTCCTTGTTTGGGCACAATGTCCGTTAGTTCCTAGTGCCTTACTGCCCACGGAGGGGGGGTGTAGATTGAGACTCTGGGGGAGAATCTTCCATCAGGTCCTTTTTTAGTGCTTCCGTCACAGGTTCATTTAATTTGCTGTTTTGAATTTTGACTGAAATGTCTTTTTCATTTACACTTAGCCTTTGCTGAAAACACTGTCTCGCTCTAGATAGCCAGCCGCGGGCGTCCAGAGTCCCAGGCGCTGCCGCGGGCGTCCAGAGTCCCAGGCGGGGATTGTTCTGATCTGTCTGTATTGACAAGGCTCTAGAGTCTTATTATCAATCTAATCTGTTGATCTCATTTTTATGTCCCTTTTTTAAATGAACCACATTGATTTAAATTTGATTTTAAATAGTCTATTAACCTATTTTTGGGAGAACCAGAAGGATGCTTCCTCGGTTGATAACACATCTAGGCTACCTCTAGTTAATGTTACGTGAACATAAACTCTGATATGATCAGTTCAATCACCAACAGCAAAACTATTTGACAAGTAGGCTACTGCTTACGTTTTAAATGACAATAATTCATTTGTCAAGGATGGAACAGATAGTATCAAAAGAACATTTTCCTGCCGTTCACCACCTAGAAGACAGACATCACACCCTGCTGTTATCCTCCAGCTAGTCTTTAAAGACAGACGTCACACCCTGCTGTTATCCTCCAGCTAGTCTTTAAAGACAGACGTCACACCCTGCTGTTATCCTCCAGCTAGTCTTTAAAGACAGACGTCACACCCTGCTGTTATCCTCCAGCTAGTCTTTAAAGACAGACGTCACACCCTGCTGTTATCCTCCAGCTAGTCTTTAAAGACAGACGTCACACCCCGCTGTTATCCTCCAGCTAGTCTTTAAAGACAGACGTCACACCCTGCTGTTATCCTCCAGCTAGTCTTTAAAGACAGACGTCACACCCTGCTGTTATCCTCCAGCTAGTCTTTAAAGACAGACGTCACACCCTGCTGTTATCCTCCAGCTAGTCTTTAAAGACGGACGTCACACCCTGCTGTTATCCTCCAGCTAGTCTTTAAAGACAGACGTCACACCCTGCTGTTATCCTCCAGCTAGTCTTTAAAGACAGACGTCACACCCTGCTGTTATCCTCCAGCTAGTCTTTAAAGACAGACGTCACACCCTGCTGTTATCCTCCAGCTAGTCTTTAAAGACGGACGTCACACCCTGCTGTTATCCTCCAGCTAGTCTTTAAAGACGGACGTCACACCCTGCTGTTATCCTCCAGCTAGTCTTTAAAGACGGACGTCACACCCTGCTGTTATCCTCCAGCTAGTCTTTAAAGACGGACGTCACACCCTGCTGTTATCCTCCAGCTAGTCTTTAAAGACGGACGTCACACCCTGCTGTTATCCTCCAGCTAGTCTTTAAAGACGGACGTCACACCCTGCTGTTATCCTCCAGCTAGTCTTTAAAGACGGACGTCACACCCTGCTGTTATCCTCCAGCTAGTCTTTAAAGACAGACGTCACACCCTGCTGTTATCCTCCAGCTAGTCTTTAAAGACAGACGTCACACCCTGCTGTTATCCTCCAGCTAGTCTTTAAAGACAGACGTCACACCCTGCTGTTATCCTCCAGCTAGTCTTTAAAGACAGACGTCACACCCTGCTGTTATCCTCCAGCTAGTCTTTAAAGACGGACGTCACACCCTGCTGTTATCCTCCAGCTAGTCTTTAAAGACAGACGTCACACCCTGCTGTTATCCTCCAGCTAGTCTTTAAAGACGGACGTCACACCCTGCTGTTATCCTCCAGCTAGTCTTTAAAGACAGACGTCACACCCTGCTGTTATCCTCCAGCTAGTCTTTAAAGACAGACGTCACACCCTGCTGTTATCCTCCAGCTAGTCTTTAAAGACAGACGTCACACCCTGCTGTTATCCTCCAGCTAGTCTTTAAAGACAGACGTCACACCCTGCTGTTATCCTCCAGCTAGTCTTTAAAGACAGACATCACACCCTGCTGTTATCCTCCAGCTAGTCTTTAAAGACAGACATCACACCCTGCTGTTATCCTCCAGCTAGTCTTTAAAGACAGACGTCACACCCTGCTGTTATCCTCCAGCTAGTCTTTACAGACAGACGTCACACCCTGCTGTTATCCTGCTGAAACCAAGAATGGTTGGGGTAGAGGAGACTCGCCTCAAGCCAAATAAACACTTGTCTTTCTTATATAAAGTTAATGGACAATAAAGCTTTAGAGTTTAGATAAGTCTTTGTAAGTGAATGGGGGATCTGCTCTCTGTCCAGGACCTTCAGGAACAATAAAGCTTTAGAGTTTAGATAAGTCTTTGTAAGTGAATGGGTGATCTGCTCTCTGTCCAGGACCTTCAGGAACAATAAAGCTTTAGAGTTTAGATAAGTCTTTGTAAGTGAATGGGGGATCTGCTCTCTGTCCAGGACCTTCAGGAACAATAAAGCTTTAGAGTTTAGATAAGTCTTTGTAAGTGAATGGGGGATCTGCTCTCTGTCCAGGACCTTCAGGAACAATAAAGCTTTAGAATTTAGATAAGTCTTTGTAAGTGAATGGGGGATCTGCTCTCTGTCCAGGACCTTCAGGAACAATAAAGCTTTAGAATTTGAACGAGACAGAGTGAGTGATAGGTGGGTGTGCTGCTCTCTGTCCAGGACGTTTAGGGGCACATTCAGCAGCCTGTGTCCAAGTATCTGATGGACCATAAACATGGGATTAGCATAATCACAGAGGCAGTAGATTATGCATGGAAAGGGGAGGGGGATATTTCTACAAGATGGAGACATAACATATTCATGTGTGCTGCTCTCTGCTTATCCAGGACCTTCTCTGAGACGTTCCACAGCCTCTGTCCAGAGAAGCCCTGGGTGACCAAGTTGAGCTCGGCTGGTTTGGTCTACCTTCATTTTGGCCGGAGGGTCCTGTCGCAGCTCACCTCCCTGAAGGAAGGAGACAGACAGCTGGAGGTGCTCTATGATAAGGTGAGACTGGGGGGGGGGGTCAGGGAAAACCTCCATCCCTATTGATAACCTCTCTGCCATGTTCTGTCTCTCTGTAGCTGAATGAGAACTAGGTGGATGTAACGTTCTCTCTGTTCTCTCTGTAGCTGTATGAGAACTAGGTGGATGTAATGTTCTCTCTGTAGCTGTATGAGAACTAGATGGATGTAACGTTCTCTGTTCTCTCTGTAGCTGTATGAGAACTTGGTGGAGGAGGTGGATGCCGTGGACAACGGGATCTCCCAGTATGATGGAGAGGCTCGCTACGCTGTCTCTACCACTCTCAGCGCCCGCGTCGGACACCTTAACCCACGCTGGAACAGCAAGAGCCAGGACACCGAGGTCAGGCAATGTGTGGCATACCGTGTGTGTGGAAATATAACCTATTGAATGGCTGTCAGTGTGTGTGTGTGTGTGTGTGTGTGTGTTCACACACACGTCTATTAATATAGTCCACCGTTAACACTTTGTTGTGGCGTCAAACCGGCGCCAGACAAGCTCAGAGATGTCAAGATTTGAGCTCTGCCAGTGTTTCTGAATAACTTTAAGGCCCTACCAGGCTGTCTGGGTGAATGAATATCTTCTTCCTGAGTCGATACTTCTGAGTCTGACAGGGGGAAACGGACCTTCTCAGTATACCACCACCACTCACACCACAGTGCCTGTCAGTAAGGCAAGCGTTTATCATCTACAGGAGAATATTGAGCCATTAGAGAGAAATGCCCCTAAAAAACACCTGATTTAGAAAACAGCCTACGTGGTATTAATATGACTGTCCAAATCGAATGGTAAAGAGGATCATTTTGGTCAATGTCAGTCTCGTCCAAAACTGAGTCTGTGAGATTTGTGGCCGTGACTGAATCACAACGTAAATTAAGGTTGGGTCTGTTAGGTTCTAATTCTCAGAGTTAAAAACTCCACGGACATTATGAAAGCTTAACCAAGTGTTATTCTTCCCAGAGGATCAATACAGCTGCATTAGACAAAACATGTTTCCACCAACACAAGTATATAAACTCCAGTTTAGATGCACTCCTCCTTCTCTCCAACCCTGACATCTGTTATCGTTCGACAGGAAGAGGAAGTGATGGGGTAATAAACCATTCCTCCTCCCTTAAGCTGACCTGACCTCAACCCCCTTGATGCCTAATCCAACGCTCTCTCCCCTTATCAATGCCTGCCACGTGATCACTTCCCTGCACTCAATATTTCAATAGGATACCTGATATAATGTAAACGTTATACATTACCCTCTCTCCCTCAGTGACATAAGTATATTTCATATTCTCAGAACCCATTGGTTTCCATGCTACTCACATGCCCACAGCTGGCAGAACACAAGTAATCACCAATTCGGAGTGCAGTTACATGCGACCTGATCGTAATGCCTGTGGTAAATTTGAGTTGACTTTGGATATCCCTATGGGGCTAGTTAGGGACCCATCGGTAAATTACACAATGTACATGGGACAATATGTGAAATTCCAATAGCTTCAGATTTCAATGACAAAATCCTCAAACCAACTATAAATTGTAAATATTCATATTTACATTGTGTAATTTATTGACAGTCCTCAACTAGTCCTCTAGATAGGCTATCCAAAGTCAAACCAACTTTGCCACGGTCACACACCAGTCGGCTGAAACTAATTGGCTGAATAATTTGGCTGACTCTTCCCACCTACGAACACCCCCATGAAACCACACCCACATGAAACCACACCCCCGATACCAACTCACGTTTTGAGTTCAGACATGGCAGCTAGCATTTCTTAAGGAACCACATCTAAAACTAGGACAAATCAGGAAGTGCAGTCGCCCTTTAAACTCTGTGCAACGATTGGACAAGTAGGTCAAACACCTATGATTTATCATCTGGCTCAGATGGGGAATGAGGGGAGGGGGGGGGGGGGGGGGCTGTCTTTGTCCCTCCATTTTCCTCCATTTCCCACACCTTTCTCAGACCAGGAGCACTTACTTACTCTGTGAGAGGCTGGTCGCTGATTCTATTCATTTGTCATACCCTGGAAAGGCACGGTGGATTGTGACAGGCTGCGCTACTCAACGGCCCTGCGATTTCCTGATCCAATCAATTGTCACCGTGCCACTTTTTGATTGAAAAAAAAAGTTATACACTGCTCAAAAAAAATAAAGGGAACACTAAAATAACACATCCTAGATCTGAATGAATGAAATATTCTTATTAAATACTTTTTTCTTTACATAGTTGAATGTGCTGACAACAAAATCACACAAAAATTATCAATGGAAATCAAATTTATCAACCCATGGAGGTCTGGATTTGGAGTCACACGCAAAATTAAAGTGGAAAACCACACTACAGGCTGATCCAACTTTGATGTAATGTCCTTAAAAGAAGTCAAAATGAGGCTCAGTAGTGTGTGTGGCCTCCACGTGCCTGTATGACCTCCCTACAACGCCTGGGCATGCTCCTGATGAGGTGGCGGATGGTCTCCTGAGGGATCTCCTCCCAGACCTGGACTAAAGCAACCGCCAACTCCTGGACAGTCTGTGGTGCAACGTGGCGTTGGTGGATGGAGCGAGACATCATGTCCCAGATGTGCTCAATTGGATTCAGGTCTGGGGAACGGGCGGGCCAGTCCATAGCATCAATGCCTTCCTCTTGCAGGAACTGCTGACACACTCCAGCCACATGAGGTCTAGCATTGTCTTGCATTAGGAGGAACCCAGGGCCAACCGCACTAGCATATGGTCTCACAAGGGGTCTGAGGATCTCATCTCGGTACCTAATGGCAGGCAGGCTACCTCTGGCGAGCACAAAGAAATGCCACCCCACACCATGACTGACCCACCGCCAAACCGGTCATGCTGGAGGATGTTGCAGGCAGCAGAACGTTCTCCATGGCGTCTCCAGACTCTGTCACGTCTGTCACATGTGCTCAGTGTGAACTTGCTTTCATCTGTGAAGAGCACAGGGCGCCAGTGGCGAATTTGCCAATCTTGGTGTTCTCTGGCAAATGCCAAACGTCCTGCACGGTGTTGGGCTGTAAGCACAACCCCCACCTGTGGACGTCGGGCCCTCATACCACCCTCATGGAGTCTGTTTCTGACCGTTTGAGCAGACACATGCACATTTGTGGCCTGCTGGAGGTCATTTTGCAGGGCTCTGGCAGTGCTCCTCCTTGCACAAAGGCGGAGGTAGCGGTCCTGCTGCTGGGTTGTTGCCCTCCTACGGCCTCCTCCACGTCTCCTGATGTACTGGCCTGTCTCCTGGTAGCGCCTCCATGCTCTGGACACTACGCTGACAGACACAGCAAACCTTCTTGCCACAGCTCGCATTGATGTGCCATCCTGGATGAGCTGCACTACCTGAGCCACTTGTGTGGGTTGTAGACTCTGTCTCATGCTACCACTAGAGTGAAAGCACCGCCAGCATTCAAAAGTGACCAAAACATCAGCCAGGAAGCATAGGAACTGAGAAGTTGTATGTGGTCACCACCTGCAGAACCACTCCTTTATTGGGGGTGTCTTGCTAATTGCCTATAATTTCCACCTGTTGTCTATTCCATTTGCACAACAGCATGTGAAATTTATTGTCAATCAGTGTTGCTTCCTAAGTGGACAGTTTGATTTCACAGAAGTGTGATTGACTTGGAGTTACATTGTGTTGTTTAAGTGTTCCCTTTATTTTTTTGAGCAATGTATATTTTTCCTCCTGCCTTTCTCGTCTTGTCTCACCAAACTCTCAGCTGCCGCTGCGCACATTCACACTCACACCACACGCTCAGCCAGATGTTACATCATTACGGTGGTGATGTTAGTGGCGTGTGTGTGAGTGACATCATTGCATGTGCTTTATTATGTTTGCGCTAGCGTGTGTGTATGCATGCACATCAGTGCCGTAAATGGGAGCAGGAGTGTGTGAGGACAGTCTGTGAGAGAGAGACTGACTGAGACTGACAAAGTGAGTCAGTCAGTGAGGGAGGCCTTTAGTTTTCCTTGTAGAATTTTTTTTATCTGTCCTGTATTTACGTTAGCAGCTGTTGCCCCAATCCTTCATGTGCTGCAAGGCTGCTGATATCTCCTGTTGTCACCTTATGTCTCGTGACATTTCCTGTCTCCTGTCGTCTCCTCCTCCTGTGTCTCCTGTTGTCACCTTATGTCTTGTGACATTTCCTGTCTCCTGTCGTCTCCTCCTCATGTCGTCTCCTCCTCATGTCGTCTCCTCCTCATGTCGTCTCCTCCTCATGTCGTCTCCTCCTCCTGTCGTCTCCTCCTCCTGTCGTCTCCTCCTCCTGTCGTCTCCTCCTCGTCTCCTCCTCCTCCTCCTGTCGTCTCCGCCTCGTCTCCTCCTCTTCCTCCTGTCGTCTCCTCCTCCTGTCGTCTCCTCCTCGTCTCCTCCTCGTGTCGTCTCCTCCTCGTGTCGTCTCCTCCTCGTGTCGTCTCCTCCTCGTGTCGTCTCCTCCTCGTGTCGTCTCCTCCTCGTGTCGTCTCCTCCTCGTGTCGTCTCCTCCTCGTGTCGTCTCCTCCTCGTGTCGTCTCCTCCTCGTGTCGTCTCCTCCTCGTGTCGTCTCCTCCTCGTGTCGTGTCCTCCTCGTGTCGTCTCCTCCTCCTGTCGTGTCCTCCTCGTGTCGTCTCCTCCTCCTGTCGTCTCCTCCTCGTGTCGTCTCCTCCTCGTGTCGTCTCCTCCTCGTGTCGTCTCCTCCTCGTGTCGTCTCCTCCTCGTGTCGTCTCCTCCTCGTGTCGTCTCCTCCTCGTGTCGTCGTCTCCTCGTGTCGTGTCCTCCTCCTCCTCGTGTCGTCTCCTCCTCGTGTCGTCTCCTCCTCGTGTCGTCTCCTCCTCGTGTCGTCTCCTCCTCCTCGTGTCGTCTCCTCCTCCTCGTGTCGTCTCCTCCTCCTCGTGTCGTCTCCTCCTCGTGTCCTCCTCCTCCTCGTGTCGTCTCCTCCTCCTCGTGTCCTCCTCCTCCTCGTGTCCTCCTCCTCCTCGTGTCGTCTCCTCCTCCTCGTGTCCTCCTCCTCCTCGTGTCGTCTCCTCCTCGTGTCGTCTCCTCCTCCTCCTGTCGTCTCCTCCTCCTCCTCGTGTCCTCCTCCTCCTCGTGTCCTCCTCATGTTGTGTATGTTAGGAGGGCTTCCATAAGGCCCTGGGCATGGTAGGAGCAGAGTTCCTGGACCGGGTTGACTTCTACCAGAACTCCTGGCTTCCTGCCCGTGTGGTGGTGGAGGGAGCTGTACAGATGAGGAAGCAGGTACAGTCCCTACCGTAGACATGCAGATATTCACTTTCCCTAGGTAGCAGAGAGGGGGGCGCTGTTCTGATGACACCAGCTGTCATGTTGCTTCTCTCCAGAAGTACTTTGTCTGTTAAAATAAATGACATTTATGATACACTTGTAGTTACCGTGTAAAGACAAGCGTCGCTCCGGTGTAAAGGCAAGCCTAGCTACGGTGTAAAGACAAGCCTAGCTACGGTGTAAAGACAAGCCTAGCTACGGTGTAAAGACAAGCCTAGCTGCGGTGTAAAGACAAGCCTAGCTGCGGTGTAAAGACAAGCCTAGCTGCGGTGTAAAGACAAGCCTAGCTGCGGTGTAAAGACAAGCCTAGCTGCGGTGTAAAGACAAGCCTAGCTGCGGTGTAAAGACAAGCCTAGCTGCGGTGTAAAGACAAGCCTAGCTGCGGTGTAAAGACAAGCCTAGCTGCGGTGTAAAGACAAGCCTAGCTGCGGTGTAAAGACAAGCCTAGCTGCGGTGTAAAGACAAGCCTAGCTGCGGTGTAAAGACAAGCCTAGCTGCGGTGTAAAGACAAGCCTAGCTGCGGTGTAAAGACAAGCCTAGCTGCGGTGTAAAGACAAGCCTAGCTGCGGTGTAAAGACAAGCCTAGCTGCGGTGTAAAGACAAGCCTAGCTGCGGTGTAAAGACAAGCCTAGCTGCGGTGTAAAGACAAGCCTAGCTGCGGTGTAAAGACAAGCCTAGCTGCGGTGTAAAGACAAGCCTAGCTGCGGTGTAAAGACAAGCCTAGCTGCGGTGTAAAGACAAGCCTAGCTGCGGTGTAAAGACAAGCCTAGCTGCGGTGTAAAGACAAGCCTAGCTGCGGTGTAAAGACAAGCCTAGCTGCGGTGTAAAGACAAGCCTAGCTGCGGTGTAAAGACAAGCCTAGCTGCGGTGTAAAGACAAGCCTAGCTGCGGTGTAAAGACAAGCCTAGCTGCGGTGTAAAGACAAGCCTAGCTGCGGTGTAAAGACAAGCCTAGCTGCGGTGTAGTAACACTAGAGATATTAATGCAAAGTGTTCGCATGAGATGTTATGAATTTGTAGGTATTGATGCAGTGTGTGCGTCACAATAGTTATCGATCCCGTGTTTTAAGTCTGCAAAGCACTTTGTGACCAGTGCATTTCTGAGTAAATGTGATTGATTTGTGTCCGTCCCCAGGTTGACCCCAGTGGCGAGGTAGTGGTGTTTTCTCAGGGTGGTTGTCCCTGGAAGGAGCACCTGTTTTCCCTGGAGAAGGAGCTGAGCGTGGACACCACCATTAAGTTTGTCCTCTACCCTGACCAGAACGGACAGTGGAGAGTCCAGTGTGTCCCAGCCGGTCTGCACACCTTCAATAACAGGTAGTGTACACTACCCAGATCGCCTTCAATAGCAGATAGTGTACACTAACCGGATCACCTTCAATAGCAGATAGTGTACACTACCCAGATCGCCTTCAATAGCAGGTAGTGTACACTACCCAGATCACCTTCAGTAGCAGGTAGTGTACACTAACCAGATCGCCTTCAATAGCAGATAGTGTACACTACCCAGATCGCCTTCAATAGCAGATAGTGTACACTACCCAGATCGCCTTCAATAGCAGATAGTGTACACTACCCAGATCGCCTTCAATAGCAGATAGTGTACACTACCCAGATCGCCTTCAATAGCAGATAGTGTACACTACCCAGATCGCCTTCAATAGCAGATAGTGTACACTACCCAGATCGCCTTCAATAGCAGATAGTGTACACTACCCAGATCGCCTTCAATAGCAGATAGTGTACACTACCCAGATCGCCTTCAATAGCAGATAGTGTACACTACCCAGATCGCCTTCAATAGCAGATAGTGTACACTACCCAGATCGCCTTCAATAGCAGATAGTGTACACTACCCAGATCGCCTTCAATAGCAGATAGTGTACACTACCCAGATCGCCTTCAATAGCAGATAGTGTACACTACCCAGATCGCCTACAATAGCAGATAGTGTACACTACCCAGATCGCCTACAATAGCAGATAGTGTACACTACCCAGATCGCCTTCAATAGCAGATAGTGTACACTACCCAGATCGCCTACAATAGCAGATAGTGTACACTACCCAGATCGCCTACAATAGCAGATAGTGTACACTACCCAGATCGCCTTCAATAGCAGATATTGTACACTACCCAGATCGCCTTCAATAGCAGATAGTGTACACTACCCAGATCGCCTTCAATAGCAGATAGTGTACACTACCCAGATCGCCTTCAATAGCAGATAGTGTACACTACCCAGATCGCCTTCAATAGCAGATAGTGTACACTACCCAGATCGCCTACAATAGCAGATAGTGTACACTACCCAGATCGCCTACAATAGCAGGTAGTGTACACTACCCAGATCGCCTTCAATAGCAGGTAGTGTACACTACCCAGATCGCCTTCAATAGCAGGTAGTGTACACTACCCAGATCGCCTTCAATAGCAGATAGTGTACACTACCCAGATCGCCTTCAATAGCAGATAGTGTACACTACCCAGATCACCTACAATAGCAGATAGTGTACACTACCCAGATCGCCTTCAATAGCAGATAGTGTACACTACCCAGATCGCCTTCAATAGCAGATAGTGTACACTACCCAGATCGCCTTCAATAGCAGATAGTGTACACTACCCAGATCGCCTTCAATAGCAGATAGTGTACACTACCCAGATCGCCTACAATAGCAGATAGTGTACACTACCCAGATCGCCTTCAATAGCAGGTAGTGTACACTACCCAGATCGCCTACAATAGCAGATTGTGTACACTACCCAGATCGCCTTCAATAGCAGATAGTGTACACTACCCAGATCGCCTACAATAGCAGATAGTGTACACTACCCAGATCGCCTACAATAGCAGATAGTGTACACTACCCAGATCGCCTACAATAGCAGATAGTGTACACTACCCAGATCGCCTTCAATAGCAGATAGTGTACACTACCCAGATCGCCTACAATAGCAGATAGTGTACACTACCCAGATCGCCTACAATAGCAGGTAGTGTACACTACCCAGATCGCCTACAATAGCAGGTAGTGTACACTACCCAGATCGCCTTCAATAGCAGGTAGTGTACACCACCCAGATTGCCTACAATAGCAGGTAGTGTACACCACCCAGATTGCCTACAATAGCAGGTAGTGTACACTACTTTAGTACACTACTTAGACTGTCCCTGTAGGAGAACCCTTTTTAGTTCCATTTAGAGCCCTCTATGGTATGGAAAGGGTTCTACGTGGAACCCGAAAGGGGTTCTCCAGTGGGGATATCTGAAGAACCCTTATGTTCAAGATAGAAAGGTATTTTTTCTAAGACTGTGTTTTAGAGTTGACTGTAGGTGTAGTGAACTAGTGGGAGGGTCCAGTGTTTTCCCGTCAGACTACACACCTACATCTACCGATACCATACGTTCATCACCACAAGGCACACTTGGCACATGTCAAATGGCTCCCTACTCCCTACATAGTGCACACCTTTTAATAGTCTACTCTATATCTATTGGTGCCTCAATGTTTAAAAGGTGCAAACAGGAGGACGCGGTTCGAGGCGGTGCTACCTGACTGACTTCAACACGCGTTGTGTTAGTCATGTGGATTGGGTTGTTGGGTGTCATGGTTGTAAACCAAGGTGGTCTGTCAGGACTGCTGTGTGAGCTAGTCATATGATCACTTTGAGGATGTTACTAAATTGCATGGACCCTCCCTCCATATCGATATATGTTAACATCCAACTTCAAATGGTGTCGTATATTGCTCTCTAGGGTCCTCTCTAACTGTTCTCTTTGCTGAGTTGTATGTTTGTAGCTAGGGGGAGGAACAGCTTCCTGGTTTGTAGCTAGGGGGAGGAACAGCTTCCTGGTTTGTAGCTAGGGGGAGGAACAGCTTCCTGGTTTGTAGGTTAGTAGCTAGGGGAAGGAACAGCTTCCTGGTTTGTAGGTTTGTAGCTAGGGGAAGGAACAGCTTCCTGGTTTGTAGCTAGGGGGAGGAACAGCTTCCTGGTTTGTAGCTAGGGGGAGGAACAGCTTCCTGGTTTGTAGGTTAGTAGCTAGGGGAAGGAACAGCTTCCTGGTTTGTAGGTTTGTAGCTAGGGGAAGGAACAGCTTCCTGGTTTGTAGCTAGGGGGAGGAACAGCTTCCTGGGTTGTAGGTTTGTAGCTACGGGTAGGAACAGCTTCCTGGGTTGTAGGTTTGTAGCTAGGGGGAGGAACAGCTTCCTGGGTTGTAGGTTTGTAGCTACGGGTAGGAACAGCTTCCTGGGTTGTAGGTTTGTAGCTAGGGGGAGGAACAGCTTCCTGGTTTGTAGCTAGCGGAAGGAACAGCTTCCTGGTTTGTAGCTAGGGGAAGGAACAGCTTCCTGGGTTGTAGGTTTGTAGCTAGGGGAAGGAACAGCTTCCTGGGTTGTAGCTAGGGGGAGGAACAGCTTCCTGGGTTGTCGGTTTGTAGCTACGGGAAGGAACAGCTTCCTGGGTTGTCGGTTTGTAGCTAGGTGGAGGAGCAGCTTCCTGGGTTGTCGGTTTGTAGCTAGGGGGAGGAGCAGCTTCCTGGGTTGTCGGTTTGTAGCTAGGGGGAGGAGCAGCTTCCTGGGTTGTCGGTTTGTAGCTAGGGGGAGGAGCAGCTTCCTGGGTTGTCGGTTTGTAGCTAGGTGTCATTTTAATGTTTTAACAGACGGACAGACTGTCTCTCTCCCCTGCTGATTGACTGGGTGTCACTAGGTAAAAGAGCCCTCTGCTGATTGGCTGGTGTCACTAGGTAAAACAGCCTTCTGCTGATTGGCTGGGGTCACTAGGTAAAACAGCCCTCTGCTGATTGGCTGGGGTCACTAGGTAAAAGAGCCCTCTGCTGATTGGCTGGGGTCACTAGGTAAAAGAGCCCTCTGCTGATTGGCTGGGGTCACTAGGTAAAACAGCCCTCTGCTGATTGGCTGGGGTCACTAGGTAAAAGAGCCCTCTGCTGATTGGCTGGGGTCACTAGGTAAAACAGCCCTCTGCTGATTGGCTGGGGTCATTGGTAAAACAGCCCTCTGCTGATTGGCTGGGGTCACTAGGTAAAAGAGCCCTCTGCTGATTGGCTGGGGTCACTAGGTAAAACAGCCCTCTGCTGATTGGCTGGGGTCATTGGTAAAACAGCCCTCTGCTGATTGGCTGGGGTCATTGGTAAAACAAAGAGATGGAACAAATATCATCTCATGTTGAAAACCCATGAGGAAAATATCAACCTATGTTTTGATATGCAAATATATTCTAATACAGAGTGCTGAATGTTTAGTTATTTTATGCAGTTTGCTTTAGTTAATTGTCATAGTTCTGGTTTGAAAGGTGTATTTGGAGTACACACACACACACACACACACACACACACACACACACACACACACACACACACACACACACACACACACACACAACGTGTACATTTATAAACTGTGCACACATCTGTGTTGTTCTCCCCTCTAGCAGAAATCACACTTACGGTTTCCAATCAGTTATTTGTGGATAAGTAATTATTTTCAGGGGATTATTTTAGTAAGTAATTTACAATGCAATTCTGAAGTGGATTGCTTCTCCCGCAGGTCAAAAGGGTAATGGATTAAATGATGTAGAATTTCTCACCTCTTGTTTGATCTCTACTTCTTGCAGTCAGGTCATAGTTATTTCACTGGTATGTTGTGACCGTTCGTCATGGGGCGGCGACCGTTCGTCGTGGGGCGGCGACCGTTCGTTGTGGGGCGGCGACCGTTCGTTGTGGGGCGGCGACCGTTCGTTGTGGGGCGGCGACCGTTCGTTGTGGGGCGGCGACCGTTCGTCGTGGGGCGGCGACCGTTCGTCGTGGGGCGGCGACCGTTCGTCGTGGGGCGGCGACCGTTCGTCGTGGGGCGGCGACCGTTCGTCGTGGGGCGGCGACCGTTCGTCGTGGGGCGGCGACCGTTCGTCGTGGGGCGGCGTGTTTAATAGGGCAACGTTTTTTGTTTCAGGTACTGGATGTTTCAGGTCCTGGATGTTTCAGGTCGTGGATGTTTCAGGTCGTGGATGTTTCAGGTCGTGGATGTTTCAGGTCGTGGATGTTTTAGGTCGTGGGTGTTTCAGGTACTGTGTAGTACTGTAGGTTTAAAGTACATTTGTAGTGAGAGGACATTACTTCTCTTCAGTAGCTGCTCTTCATCCTGTTCCTGTGCAGTTTGCTGTGCGTAAATAAACCCTGAGTTTAAAGCCCATTTAGTGCCTTGTAAAAGGTGAGGGGATTGAATAACCAGAGGGTTGAGGAACATAAGGCACATCTCTAGGCTTCAAAAGTCAGCTGCATGGTATCCGTTCTCTCTCTCTCTGTCTCTCTCTCTCTCTCTCTGTCTGTCTGTCTGTCTGTCTGTCTGTCTCTCTGTCTCTCTGTCTCTCTGTCTCTCTGTGTCTCTGTCTCTCTGTCTCTCTGTCTCTCTGTCTCTCTGTCTCTCTGTCTCTCTGTCTCTCTGTCTCTCTGTGTCTCTGTGTCTCTGTGTCTCTCTCTCTCTCAATTCAATTCAATTCAAGGGGCTTTATTGGCATGGGAAACATATGTTAACATTGCCAAAGCAAGTGAGGTAGATAATATACAAAAGTGAAATAAACAATAAAAATTAACAGTAAACATCTCTCTCTCTCTCTCTCTCTCTCTCTCTCTCTCTCTCTCTCTCTCTCTCTCTCTCTCTCTCTCTCTCTCTCTCTCTCTCTCTCTCTCTCTCTCTCTCTCTCTCTCTCTCTCTCTCTCTCTCTCTCTCTCTCTCTCTCTCTCTCTCTCTCTCTCTCTCTCTCTCTCTCTCTCTCTCTCTCTCTCTCTCTCTCTCTCTCTCTCTCTCTCTCTCTCTCTCTCTCTCTCTCTCTCTCTCTCTCTCTCTCTCTCTCTCTCTCTCTCTCTCTCTCTCTCTCTCTCTCTCTCTCTCTCTCTCTCTCTCTCTCTCTCTCTCTCTCTCTCTCTCTCTCTCTCTCTCTCTCTCTCTCTCTCTCTCTCTCTCTCTCTCTCTCTCTCTCTCTCTCTCTCTCTCTCTCTCTCTCTCTCTCTCTCTCTCTCTCTCTCTCTCTCTGTCTCTCTGTCTCTCTGTCTCTCTGTCTCTCTGTCTCTCTCTCTCTCTCTCTGTCTCTGTCTCTCTGTCTCTCTGTCTCTCTCTCTGTCTCTCTCTCTGTCTCTCTCTGTCTCTCTCTCTCTCTGTCTCTCTCTCTCTCTGTCTCTCTCTCTCTCTGTCTCTCTCTCTCTCTGTCTCTCTCTCTCTCTGTCTCTCTCTCTCTCTGTCTCTCTCTCTCTCTGTCTCTCTCTCTCTCTGTCTCTCTCTCTCTCTGTCTCTCTCTCTCTCTGTCTCTCTCTCTCTCTGTCTCTCTGTCTCTCTCTCTCTGTCTCTCTGTCTCTCTCTCTCTGTCTCTCTCTCTCTCTCTGTCTCTCTGTCTCTCTCTCTGTCTCTCTCTCTCTCTCTGTCTCTCTCTCTGTCTCTCTGTCTCTCTGTCTCTCTCTCTGTCTCTCTCTCTGTCTCTCTCTCTCTCTGTCTCTCTCTCTGTCTCTCTCTCTGTCTCTCTCTGTGTGTCTCTCTGTGTGTCTCTCTCTCTCTCTCTCTCTCTCTCTCTCTTTCACCCATCTCCTCCCTCTCCACTCCAGTGAGGAATCTCATTAGAATTGGTTTTCCACTAGGATGACCCAACACCAGACAGTGGGTAGAATAGGAGATTGTATGAGACGCTGCTAAGCTTTCCATTTAGTTCAATGTTATGCGTAGTGTAGGTGCTGGGCTTGGCTGCGTTTTGCCTGGCGAATTGGAACTAATAGAAAAATCGCAAAACTGCCCACCCCTATGACACTTCAGACAGGTTAGAGTAAATGCTGAAAGATTTCGAATAAGAGCATGAACCCTGGCCCGCTGACACCGTGCCTCCCAGATGGCTGTGTCTGAGGGAGGGGAAATGAGGGTAGAGCGACGGGAACATGTTGGTGGATTGAAACGCAGCCTGTGGATCCAGATGGCAGCGCTTGAGGGAAGCATGATTCTCCCAGCAAGTAGCTGCTGCCGAATCTGCTCCTACAGGATAACAGGAAGAGTGTTATCACCTGTGTCTCTAGTACGTGAACACCACCTGCGTAGAATATACTATTTTTATCACTACTCATCACACCGGGAAATGTGAGCAGAGCTGGTTCTTCCGTTCTCATGCATGTTGGAGAGATGGGGAAGATGTAGTCATTTTGCAGGATTGGGGTACATTTTGTTTAATCAGCAAACAAGGAATTTATTTTCAGTATTTTTAGTTCACATTCTGAAGTGTGAAATGCAATTTATGAATTTTAAGTCATTTCTTGAATTTGCTACATCCTGTAATGTCATACAATTTGATTTGGTTATTTTACATTTTTATCTATACAATTAAAGATTATTCACCTGTGGTCTTTCTGTAGGGATACTATTAAAATAACAGTATTGTCCGTTATCCAGAGAGGATTGGGTTTTGTTTTTTGACATCTCACTGGTTCTCTTTCACCACTCTATCGTTGTCTAAATCACAGTGTGTGTAAAGGGACAGTGATGGGGACATTGCCCTGCCTTGGGTGCTGTCTTTCAGATGACACGATGTGCTGACTCTCTGCGGTCATAAAAATTCCCATAGAACTTACCATAAGAGTAGGGATGGTGGTAACCTCAGTGTTCTGGCTAAAATTCCATCATGGCCACCTAATTACCCCCCCCCCCCCCCCCCTTATTCCCAATTGGTGTATTTCACTCCTCACCTCTCCACCTGATAGCTGCTGTGTGGAAAGTGTTCTGGCACAAAAAGGCTGCAATGGCATCACCCAAGTGGGTGCTACACATTGAGGGTAGATGCAGTGAGTTTCTCGCCCTACTATGTAAAGTGCTTTGAGCACCTATTGTAGGTGGAAATGCATTATATAAATGCAATCTTACTAATACTAATACTAATACATAGCCTATCTAGTGCAGACAGAGGGTGTCGTTGACTCACTAACTCAACCAGTGACATATTATAACACCTTGTCTGTCATGTTTTAAATGCCACTTGTCTAAAATTACAACAGAAGGCACTGAATAAGATGAAGAAGTGCATGATGGTTGCTAGAAATAAGAGCTTCGTCCCAACCTTATTCTCTCTATAGGGCACTACCTTTCACCAGAGCCCTATGGGTAGCCTAGTGGTTAGAGCGTTGGGCCAGTAACCGAAAGGTTGCTGGATCGAGGCCACGAGCTGACGAGGTAAAAATCTGTCGTTCTGCCCCTGAGCGAGCCAGTTAACCCACTGTTCCCTGAACGAGCCAGTTAACCCGCTGTTCCCTGAGCGAGCCAGTTAACCCGCTGTTCCCTGAGCGAGCCAGTTAACCCGCTGTTCCCTGAGCGAGCCAGTTAACCCGCTGTTCCCTGAGCGAGCCAGTTAACCCGCTGTTCCCTGAGCGAGCCAGTTAACCCGCTGTTCCCTGAGCGAGCCAGTTAACCCGCTGTTCCCTGAGCGAGCCAGTTAACCCGCTGTTCCCTGAGCGAGCCAGTTAACCCGCTGTTCCCTGAGCGAGCCAGTTAACCCGCTGTTCCCTGAGCGAGCCAGTTAACCCGCTGTTCCCTGAGCGAGCCAGTTAACCCGCTGTTCCCTGAGCGAGCCAGTTAACCCGCTGTTCCCTGAGCGAGCCAGTTAACCCGCTGTTCCCTGAGCGAGCCAGTTAACCCGCTGTTTCTCCAGTCGCCGAAGACCTGGATGTCCATTTTTTTTAAGGCAGCACCTCTGACTCAGAGACCTCTCTGACTCACCTCTGACTCAAATGTGGAAGACACATTTCAGTTGAAGGCATTCAGTTGTACAACTGACTAGGTATCCCCCCTTTCCTGGTCAAAGGTAGTGCACGGAATAGGGTGCCATTTGGGACAAATGCATGATGGTTGATTTTAGAAATAAGCAAAAGAACAGGTGGTATCCAGTATTCAGGGCACCCGCTGCTTGTTCCATTTGACAGACTAATATTGTGCAGCTGATTTGTTGATTGGTCTTCAGAATCAGTCTCGCTCTTTCATTCAGAAACGTTTGGTGCCATTTGCTCCTCTTCCTGCCTGTTATTGTTCCAGGCTATCTTTCCTTTGCTGTGTCTGTTCTGAGAATACTGTCCAGTTATTCAGTGGAATTATTCAAGGTTATAAGGATTGCTGCTCAAAGCCTACTAGATTATCTTGTGAATTATTCTTATTCTTATACAGAAGTGAAATGGTGTCAAAATTCATGAAATCAGCAGGTTCTCTGGTTACCATTTTCCTGAATGAATTCAAACCCCTCTTCATCCTCCATTCACGCTTGAGTTGTTCCTGCTTGTCAAGCCCGTCTTTCCTCCCTCTTGTGAGATTGGATATTGACTGAGAAAGCACCGTGTCACATTCCCCTCCACCCAATTCCGTCTGTTCTCTTCCACCTTATTAGACCCTTTTCACACCTCAACAGATTCTCAAGAGGTTTCCAGAGAATATCCTCGGCTATATCTTTTTTTTAATAATGTGAACTTGCTCCGTCTCTACTGCTACTGAAGGTAATGCACGACACTGGCCCGACAGTTGCCCCGGATTAGGTGTTAGTTCATAGATCTGTGTACTGTTACAGAATGAGGATTAGGTGTTAGAGCTGTGTACTGTTACAGAATGAGGATTAGGTGTTAGTTCAAAGAGCTGTGTACTGTTACAGAATGAGGATTAGGTGTTACAGAGCTGTGTACTGTTACAGAATGAGGATTAGGTGTTAGAGATGTGTACTGTTACAGAATGAGGATTAGGTGTTACAGAGCTGTGTACTGTTACAGAATGAGGATTAGGTGTTAGTTCAAAGAGCTGTGTACTGTTACAGAATGAGGATTAGGTGTTACAGAGCTGTGTACTGTTACAGAATGAGGATTAGGTGTTAGAGATGTGTACTGTTACAGAATGAGGATTAGGTGTTACAGAGCTGTGTACTGTTACAGAATGAGGATTAGGTGTTACAGAGCTGTGTACTGTTACAGAATGAGGATTAGGTGTTAGTTCACAGAGCTGTGTACTGTTACAGAATGAGGATTAGGTGTTAGTTCAAAGAGCTGTGTACTGTTACAGAATGAGGATTAGGTGTTACAGAGCTGTGTACTGTTACAGAATGAGGATTAGGTGTTAGAGATGTGTACTGTTACAGAATGAGGATTAGGTGTTACAGAGCTGTGTACTGTTACAGAATGAGGATTAGGTGTTACAGAGCTGTGTACTGTTACAGAATGAGGATTAGGTGTTAGTTCACAGAGCTGTGTACTGTTACAGAATGAGGATTAGGTGTTAGTTCATAGAGCTGTGTACTGTTACAGAATGAGGATTAGGTGTAACAGAGCTGTGTACTGTTACAGAATGAGGATTAGGTGTTAGTTCATAGAGCTGTGTACTGTTACAGAATGAGGATTAGGTGTAACAGAGCTGTGTACTGTTACAGAATGAGGATTAGGTGTTAGTTCATCGAGCTGTGTACTGTTACAGAATGAGGATTAGGTGTAACAGAGCTGTGTACTGTTACAGAATGAGGATTAGGTGTTAGTTCATAGAGCTGTGTACTGTTACAGAATGAGGATTAGGTGTTAGTTCATAGAGCTGTGTACTGTTACAGAATGAGGATTAGGTGTTAGTTCAAAGAGCTGTGTACTGTTACAGAATGAGGATTATGTGTTAGTTCAAAGAGCTGTGTACTGTTACAGAATGAGGATTAGGTGTAACAGAGCTGTGTACTGTTACAGAATGAGGATTAGGTGTTAGTTCATCGAGCTGTGTACTGTTACAGAATGAGGATTAGGTGTAACAGAGCTGTGTACTGTTACAGAATGAGGATTAGGTGTTAGTTCATAGAGCTGTGTACTGTTACAGAATGAGGATTAGGTGTTAGTTCATAGAGCTGTGTACTGTTACAGAATGAGGATTAGGTGTTAGTTCAAAGAGCTGTGTACTGTTACAGAATGAGGATTATGTGTTAGTTCAAAGAGCTGTGTACTGTTACAGAATGAGGATTAGATGTTACAGCCAGCCACAGCCTATGACGGGGCCTGACCCTAGCCAGCCACAGCCTATGACGGGGCCTGACCCTAGCCAGCCACAGCCTATGACGGGGCCTGACCCTAGCCAGCCTATGACGGGGCCTGACCCTAGCCAGCCTATGACGGGGCCTGACCCTAGCCAGCCTATGACGGGGCCTGACCCTAGCCAGCCTATGACGGGGCCTGACCCTAGCCAGCCTATGACTGGGCCTGACCCTAGCCAGCCTATGACGGGGCCTGACCCTAGCCAGCCTATGACGGGGCCTGACCCTAGCCAGCCTATGACGGGGCCTGACCCTAGCCAGCCTATGACGGGGCCTGACCCTAGCCAGCCTATGACGGGGCCTGACCCTAGCCAGCCTATGACGGGGCCTGACCCTAGCCAGCCTATGACGGGGCCTGGAGTTCCACATGAAAAACAGACAGAACCCTTGGCTTGTGTACTGTGTTGTGGAAATGGACTGTTTCTCTTTCCTGGGCAGTCGCTCTCTGTGTGTCCATCCTGCCTGTCCTCGGTGTCCTCACAGTATCCCTCTGTCTTAGCCTGGTCCGAGATCTGTTTGTGCTGTCTTGCCAACTCCTACAGTTATTGGCAACATGAACACTGTACAAACCTCTCTGACACCATGCTACCTCTGCTCTCCTCTGTGTGTCCTTCCTGCCCCGAGCCAGTAGCCAGCTATAGCCTATGACTGAAGCCTGGAGGGCAACGTAGTCTTGAAAAACAGAGTTTTTCTCTGGAATCAGCCTTAGCGTTAGGTGTGACTTGGACTGTGTTCAGGTACTCTGTGTGCTTAACCATATCCCTCTGTCCCCCTCTGTGTCCAACCTGCCTGTATTGACAATGTCCCCTCTTGTGTGTCTGTCCCAGGCTGTCTCTGTTGGAAGAGTGGCGTGGGGTGCGTGATGAGGCCCTGTCAAAGCTCAGTGGGATCCCCGACTGTGTTTTCGTCCACGCCGGAGGTTTCATCGGGGGGAACAAGACCGAGGAAGGGGCCCTGGAGATGGCCCGTAGGACCCTGCAGGCTGCGACCAAGTCCCCATCCAACTGCTCCTGAACTGATCTTAACCAGTCCTGGTGGAGGATTAACCAGGCAAGCTCAGTATAGCTTGGTGTACCTCCGCTTAGTAGGGTGAACGTAGTTCAACCACACACACTCTCAATCATGTCACTGTTCGGTTACTTGAATTGTACTGTATGTGTGTTGCACTTGTTTTTGTAATAAAAATACAATTTGATTTTGACCAGCTGGACATCCTGGTGTTTGAGGAGTTGGGATTAGGAGTTATGTTTTGTATCTCACGAATGTATGTTAGCCAAGAAGGTACTAGCAGAAATAAAACCAAGTGAAGTCGGTGATCCTTTCCTTTCACACTCCATACTGGGACCATAGTCACCCTCCCTCCATACTGCTGGTATTAACACTGGGACCATAGTCACCCTCCCTCCATACTGCTGGTATTAACACTGGGACCATAGTCACCCTCCCTCCATACTGCTGGTATTAACACTGGGACCATAGTCACCCTCCCTCCATACTGCTGGTGTTAACACTGGGACCATAGTCACCCTCCCTCCATACTGCTGGTATTAATACTGGGACCATAGTCACCCTCCCTCCATACTGCTGGTATTAACACTGGGACCATAGTCACCCTCCCTCCATACTGCTGGTATTAACACTGGGACCATAGTCACCCTCCCTCCATACTGCTGGTATTAATACTGGGACCATAGTCACCCTCCCTCCATACTGCTGGTATTAACACTGGGACCATAGTCACCCTCCCTCCATACTGCTGGTATTAACACTGGGACCATAGTCACCCTCCCTCCATACTGCTGGTATTAACACTGGGACCATAGTCACCCTCCCTCCATACTGCTGGTATTAACACGGGGACCATAGTCACCCTCCCTCCATACTGCTGGTATTAACACGGGGACCATAGTCACCCTCCCTCCATACTGCTGGTATTAATACTGGGACCATAGTCACCCTCCCTCCATACTGCTGGTATTAACACTGGGACCATAGTCACCCTCCCTCCATACTGCTGGTATTAACACTGGGACCATAGTCACCCTCCCTCCATACTGCTGGTATTAACACTGGGACCATAGTCACCCTCCCTCCATACTGCTGGTATTAACACGGGGACCATAGTCACCCTCCCTCCATACTGCTGGTATTAACACAGGGACCATAGTCACCCTTCCTCCATACTACTGGTATTAATACTGGCACCATAGACGGTACAGACAATACACATTTCTGCAGTCCAGAACCAAATCTCACGTGAGTCTAGCCAGCTACTCAATGTTTCGTCGTCTCAAGAGGCTATTACAGATTATACAGGCCGAGGCCGGACTCTCCTCTTCTCAAGACCCTCTCTTCTCAAGCCTCGTGCAGGCCGAGGCCGGACTCTCCTCTTCTCAAGACCCTCTCTTCTCAAGCCTCGTGCAGGCCGAGGCCGGACTCTCCCCTTCTCAAGACCCTCTCTTCTCAAGCCTCGTGCAGGCCGAGGCCGGACTCTCCTCTTCTCAAGACCCTCTCTTCTCAAGCCTCGTGCAGGCCGAGGCCGGACTCTCCTCTTCTCAAGACCCTCTGTCCTCCAGCCTCGTCCCTTAGATGAACTATACAGGCCAAGGCCAGACTCTTTGTCATTTTCTTAAGCTTCTTCCCTCTCTCACATCCATAATCAGCCATGATAGATTAATTCTCAGAAAATAATTTCCCAATGACCCGAGAGGTTCTTCTCATAACATAGTGCCGTGACAACGGGAGCAGCTATTTCTCTCTCGCTCTCTCTCAATTACATTTTCATTTAAGGGCTTTATTGGCATGGGAAATATATGTTTACATTGCCAAAGCAAGTGAAATAGACAATAATCAAAAGTGAAATAAACAATACAAATCAACAGTAAACATTACACTAACAGAAGTTCCAAAATAATAAAGACATTTCAAATGTTATATTATGTGCAAATAGTTAAAGTACAAAAGGGAAAATGAATAAACATAAATATGGGTTGTATTTACAATGGTGTTTGTTCTTCACTGGTTCCCCTTTACTTGTGGCAACAGGTCACAAATCTTGCTGCTGTGATGGCACACTGTGGTATTTCACCCAATAGATATGGGAGTTTATTAAAATTTGGTTTGTTTTCAAATTCTTTGTGGATCTGTGTAATCTGAGGGAAATATGTGTCTCTAATATGGTCATACATTTGGCAGCAGGTTAGGAACTGCAGCTCAGTTTCCACCTCATTTTGTGGGCAGTGTGCACCAAGCCTGTCTTCTCTTGAGAGCCAGGTCTGCCTACGGCGACCTTTCTCAATAGCAAGGCTATGCTCACTGAGTCTGTATCTACTCCATCTCTCTCCCCCTCTCCCTCTCTCCCCCCTCCCTCTTTTTCTCTCCCTCCCTCCCTCTTTCGCTCTCTCTCTTTCTCTCTCTCTCCCTCTCCCCTGCCAATCCTGCGCTGTTTCTTTCGCCTACATTCAGACACCCCATCTGTCTTTCTTCTTTATTACCCTTCTTTTCCTCTGTTCTCTCCATCCTCTATCCCTCACTACTTCCTCCCTCCTCCTCCGTCCCTGGTTTCTGATGTCACTGTCATAACAAAATTAGCTCATTTGTTCTTAATTATGTCTGTCAATGTTCTCCAGTGTGATGTAGTTAGTTCATTTAATTGTCCTTCACACTGCTCATTCATTCATGTACGTCAGCTATTGTTTTGCTGTCTGTCTCAAGGCTCTCTCTTACCACCACTGCTCCATGTGCTACTCCCTCTGTCCCTCCCTCACTCCCTGTCTCTCCCTCACTCTCTGTCTCTCCCTCACTCCCTGTACTCCCTCACTCCCTCTGTCTCTCCCTCACTCTCTGTCTCTCCCTCTGTCTCTCCCTCACTCTCTCTCTCCCTCACTCCCTCTGTCTCTCCCTCACTCCCTGTCTCTCCCTCACTCCCTGTCTCTCCCTCTCTCTCCCTCACTCCCTCTCTCTCCCTCACTCCCTCTGTCTCTCCCTCACTCCCTGTCTCTCCCTCCCTCCCTGTCTCTCACTCCCTCTGTCCTTCCCTCACTCCCTATGTCTCTCCCTTCCTCCCTCTCTCTGTACGTTAAAGGAATTGCTCTGTGTAGATCCTACTCTGAGATGGAGATGGTGTAATTTAGTAAAGGTGAGCAACGATGATCCAAGGGTCTTTCATTTCATACCAAGCTCTTTTCCTTTGCAGGCTAAAACAGATGCTTAACGTAGCAACGGGCATCAAAATTGTTAAAACGTTTTAAAAACTATTCTAATAAATGCAACAGTTGGATGAAGATCCATCAGATATTGACTGAATCATAGTATATAAAACATTTTACTGGTAAATCAAATCAAAGTTTATTTGTCACGTGCGCTGAATACAACAGGTGTAGACCTTACAGTGAAATGCTTACTTACAGGCTCTAACCAATAGTGCAAAAAAGGTGTTAGGTGAACAAAAGGTAGGTAAAGAAATAAAACAGTAAAAAAGACAGGCTATATACAGTAGCGAGGCTATAAAAGTAGCGAGGCTACATACAGACACCGGTTAGTCAGGCTGATTGAGGTAGTATGTACATGTACATATGGTTAAAGTGACTATGCATATATGATGAACAGAGAGTAGCAGTAGCATAAAATAGGGGTTGGCGGGTGGTGGGACACAATGCAGATAGCCCAGTTAGCCAATGTGCGGGAGCACTGGTTGGTCAGCCCATTGAGGTAGTATGTACATGAATGTATAGTTAAAGGACAGAGTTCAGGGATTTTGGTTGTAATTGAGGTATTCAATGTGTCAAATTTCATACTTTTTTATGCACTCATACATTTTCTAATGGTATCAGATCATTTTTATGTTGTGTTAAAATAAATAAAATTACATGTTCCTCATTTGCGTAAATACACTGGGTGTATTTTCATATATACATATATTTAAATAAAGGGGTGGAACAGGACGGCAACCACAAAAAAATTGCTCTGTCTAGGCCTACCTGCACTCACCTCCACTGGACTGCCTCGTTCCTGCACTCACCTCCACTGGACTGCCTCGTTCCTGCACTCACCTCCACTAGACTGCCTCGTTCCTGCACTCACCTCCACTGGACTGCCTCGTTCCTGCACTCACCTCCACTGGACTGCCTCGTTCCTGCACTCACCTCCACTAGACTGCCTTGTTCCTGCACTCACCTCCACTGGACTGCCTCGTTCCTGCACTCACCTCCACTAGACTGCCTCGTTCCTGCACTCACCTCCACTGGACTGCCTCGTTCCTGCACTCTCCTCCACTGGACTGCCTCGTTCCTGCACCCACCTCCACTGGACTGCCTCGTTCCTGCACTCAGCTCCACTGGACTGTCTCGTTCCTGCACTCACCTCCACTGGACTGCCTCGTTCCTGCACTCTCCTCCACTGGACTGCCTCGTTCCTGCACCCACCTCCACTGGACTGCCTCGTTCCTGCACTCAGCTCCACTGGACTGTCTCGTTCCTGCGCTCTTCTCCACTGGACTGCCTCGTTCCTGCACTCACCTCCACTGGACTGCCTCGTTCCTGCACTCACCTCCACTGGACTGCCTCGTTCCTGCGCTCACCTCCACTGGACTGCCTCGTTCCTGCGCTCACCTCCACTGGACTGCCTCGTTCCTGCGCTCACCTCCACTGGACTGCCTCGTTCCTGCACTCACCTCCACTGGACTGCTTCGTTCCTGCGCTCACTTCCACTGGACTGCCTCGTTCCTGCACTCACCTCCACTGGACTGCCTCGTTCCTGTACTCACCTCCACTGGACTGCCTCGTTCCTGTACTCACCTCCACTGGACTGCCTCGTTCCTGTACTCACCTCCACTGGACTGCCTCGTTCCTGTACTCACCTCCACTGGACGGCCTCGTTAATTACTGTTGTCACATTCTGTTGCATAATTCAACAAGTGTGTCAGTATCAGGATACTCTCAGATTAAAAATCAACAGTTTGGCTCTAGATTACACCTTTCTCTACGTACTTTACATGAGATCTATACGTACTTTAAGAGATCTAAAATAATATCACTATAATCCAAGCGTTCATTTTCCAGAAGTTGCTTTCATTTCAGCGCATCTCATTTCTAAACATTTCAATGTATGAAACTTGAACTTTTTTAACTTCCACCAAAAACTAACAACCATCAAAATAAGGTTCTCTCACTTCTCTTCCTTGTGATGTAAGTGTTGAGACGATGCATAAAGTCCCTGATGAAGCTGTAAACTTCTTATAGATGCAACGAAATACAACGTAGTGATTCCCCATTCGGCCATTACCGGAGTGTGTTTGACAGGTCATTAAAAACATTTCCGCAGTCGTAACATTGACTGGAACAGCGACAAGCACAGGCATGATTATACAGAAGTCCTACAAAGACATAAATAAATTAAAAAAAAGATTCCCTTTGTCTTGTCGATCACAACATAATTTTAATTTTTCTTCTTTAAACAGAAGTCGTTTTTTTTGTCGAGATCACTAGATAACCTCTATAAATAGGGGTGGGCTTAGTGAAGATAGATTGACAGTATGGCTGAGGCGGCCGAGCCCATGGTGGATCAGCACATCCATTTGGGTCAGGGTCTGGGATTAACCCAGATAGAAATGGCATTATTTCTGTCTGTTATAGATGGCTTCCAGTTTTGGCTCCAATCCAATTTGCTATTCTACTTTTAAACGGGTTGAATGTGGAATGTTCAGTGCAATAAAATATAACATTGAGCTCTGTCGTTGCACACTACCAATGAAAGTTGACCAAAGTTGATCAGACTACCTATAAAATATTATTTTAATCTCTTTAATAGTTTTAATAGGGAGGTTCTGTCAATAGAAGCAAAAAACACATTCACAAACAACAGTTAACTAGTAGTACATACAAATAAAACAGGTGAGGTGTTGTGGTTTATAAATACTCCCAACCATTCATGAAGACTACAGTTTATTTGTCATTTCAGACACAAAATGGTGGGCAAAATGTTGTGGTGCTTTAGGACAGCTCCGCAGTTCATCCAGTTTATCACGTGTCAGACACGTGCTCTTAACACGTACGGTTTGTTTGGAATGTGTAATTCCTCAGTTTGCCATTGATAAAGATGGCCCAGGCCTCTAGGACCAGTGGAGGCTGCTAAGTGGAGGATAGCTCATAATAATGGCCGGAACAGAGTACATGGAATGGCATCAAACACAAAGGAATAATGCGTTTGAATAACCCTTCCACCTATTCCGCTCCAGCTGTTACCACGAGCTCATCCTCCCTAATTAAGGTACCACCAACCTCCTGTGATTAGCAAATGACTGCTATAACAGATGGGCTCTAGTTAAAGGTGTTCGAGGAGTTCTACTGCCTCTGGTTCACTATGAACACTGCCGTTGACCTATCATCAATACCACAGGAGGCTCTTGAGGGGAGGACGGCTCATAACAATGGCCAGAAGGGAGCTACTGGAATGGCATCAACCACATGGACGCCGTGTGTTTGATGTATTTGATACCATTCCACTTATTCCGCTCCAGTCATTACCACGAGCTCGTCCTCCCATAATTAAGTTGCCACCAACCTCCTGTGATCAATACGTCCCCTTCTATCAATAGAGTTTATCTCGTGATCTCGACAAAACGAGGGATTATTTTTTTTTATTCATATGCCCTCTCTGGACATCCGCAAGAGTATGAAAGAGTCGCAGGATTAAAATGAAAGCTATCAATCCAGCGAGATTTAAGTGACAAGTGGATTTTGCCCTCAAACACATGAAATAGACGCTGGTGGAAAAAGTACTTCATTGTCATACTTGAGTAAAAGTAAAGATACCTTTTTAAGAGAAGATGACTCAAGTAAAAGTGAAAGTCACCCACTAAAATACTACTTGAGTAAAAGTCTAAAAGTATTTGGTTTTAAACGTACTTAAATATCAAAAAAGTAAAAGTAGAAATAATTTCAACTTCCTTATATAGTGCATCCTCAGGTGGGCGGGGCAAGCCCGTTTCTACTTAATGAGAAAGCAATAATAAAGCACATGATTCGTAGAGCCAGTGTTCCAATTATACATTACACTCTTGGGGGAACCGAACGTCTCTCAAGAGCTATGTGACAGACGTTTAATGTGCTGACTCTTTTAGTTAAAGTGTAAAAGCATACCACCCTGCATACCACTGCTGGCTTGCTTCTGAAGCTAAGCAGGGTTGGTCCTGGCCAGTCCCTGGATGGGAGACCAGATGCTGCTGGAAGTGGTGTTGGAGGGCCAGTAGGAGGCACTCTTTCCTCTGGTCTTAACAAAGATCCCAATGCCCCAGAACAGTGATTGGGGACACTGCTCTGTGTAGGGTGTCGTCTTTCGGATGGGACGTTAAATGGGTGTCCTGACTCTCTGAGGTCATTAAAGATCCCATGGCACTTATCGTAAGAGTAGGGGTGTTAACCCCGGTGTCCTGGCTAAATTCCCAATCTGACCCTCAACCATCACGGTCACCTAATAATCCCCAGTTTATGATTGGCTCATTCATCCCCCTCCTCTCCCCTGTAACTATTCCCCAGGTTGTTGCTGCAAATGAGAACGTGTTCTCAGTCAACTTACCTGGTAAAATAACAGATAAATAAATAAAAATAAAAAAAATAAAAAAGGCTTTGCCCACACAGAAAAACATTTTAGTGGTGTTGTCATTCAGGTGTGAGACTCTCATTTATTTTGGGCCAAAGCCAAGGTCTCAATCCAATCAAGGAAAGGACGGGAGGTTTACACATATCCAGAGAAGTTGTTGGACCAAAAATATATAATTTAAGTACTGCCCACAAACATGGTTACGAAACAGGGATACAGCGGCAACGTTTTGACGGACATGAACATTCCCTTTTTTTTTTAAATTGGCTCGGCCCAATCAATGCTATGCAGTTTGACACAGTCCTTCCTTCCTATCAAACGGTTTATCTCTCTTTCTTTCTCCCCGAATCCATCTAATGATCTAGTTTGAAGAGAGTGACTGGGTGGATGACCAGTGGCGGCCAGTGCCGTTTAAGATGAGGGAGGACGTTTTTATTTTTTTTCATGAGCTTGGCCTTATTTCTATTACATCATATTGGATGACTGTCATTCATATTCCATACACTCAGTTCAATGTAACAGCGATAGGTTTAGACTACTACATGATACAAACATGTGCCCTATACCCATCACGAGGTTGCTACAACCTAGCCTATGAATGAAAGTTTACAACGTAGGTGCACAGAGGTCGAGAGACAAATATGAGGTGACAGACAGTGATACATGGACAGACAGTGACACACATTCAATACCACCTTGCACACTCTTGCCTGCATCTAGCTGATCTAGGCTGTAATCATCAGTCCAACAATTGCAAATGAGAGTTTCTATTGCACAAATTCAGGTATGTTGATCCCTGTTTTGTTCCGTTTGCTTCTGTTTAAGACATGTTTTTCAACAGAATCGGCGTAATGAATACACCCCTGATCATGCATAAACACAGTTCACTTTCATAGCAGCCACGTTGTATTCCTTCTCTCATCATGCTCTATCCTCCTCTCACCTCTTCCCTGCGCTTGTGTACTTCAATGCACAACACATCAGCTGTATGTGAGAGGGTTGAGAGAGGGAGTGTTGAGAGAGGGTTGTTATTGTTCCAGAGAGTGAACTACTCAGATTTCCCACTGAGTTCTACTGAATGTTTCATCGAACAACCTGTTTCTCACTGTGACCAGTTCACACCTGCCACAGCACAAACAACACTACACCTTTATCGGTTGCACTGTAGGTGGGAAAGCAGGGCCGTTATAATCCGGGAGATGCACTTCACTTTAAATTATTTGTTTGTTTTGGCAGTGCCATTTTCAACTGGGTTTTTCCAACCTAGTTTACATATATTAAAAAACATGTATTAAATTAAATCATTATAACATCTCATTGAATAGCTTGACAGGAGGCGAAGACCAATTATGGGAAGACCAAACCAGAGATGTTTGGCAACAGGAACCCTAGACATACATGTTACATACATCAATGTTGGAACCTAGTAGGAAGAGGACAGGTTGTGTGTTTGAGTCTCTCCTGACAGATTTGGGTCTGGATTCTGAGATTATGCAGTTTCTATGATATCCTATTGAATGTTAATATTAAGGTTTACTTGGGAAGAGGAGAAAACCCCCAAGGATATCACATATATTATATATAAAAAATGTATAGTTTTAAATCTGTTGATGGCTGTTGGACAGGTAGGAGAGGGAGGATGCCAGGTAGGAGAGGGAGGATGTCATGTAGGAGAGGGAGGATGTCAGGTAGGAGAGGGAGGATGCCAGGTAGGAGAGGGAGGATGTCAGGTAGGAGAGGGAGGATGTCATGTAGGAGAGGGAGGATGCCAGGTAGGAGAGGGAGGATGCCAGGTGGGAGAGGGAGGATGCCAGGTAGGAGAGGGAGGATGCCAGGTAGGAGAGGGAGGATGTCAGGTAGGAGAGGAAGGATGCCAGGTAGGAGAGGGAGGATGCCAGGTGGGAGAGGGAGGATGCCAGGTAGGAGAGGGAGGATGCCAGGTAGGAGAGGGAGGATGTCAGGTAGGAGAGGGAGGATGTCAGGTAGGAGAGGGAGGATGTCATGTAGGAGAGGGACGATGCCAGGTAGGAGAGGGAGGATGCCAGGTAGGAGAGGGAGGATGCCAGGTAGGAGAGGGAGGATGCCAGGTAGGAGAGGGAGGATGCCAGGTAGGAGAGGGAGGATGCCAGGTAGGAGAGGGAGGATGTCAGGTAGGAGAGGGAGGATGTCAGGTAGGAGAGGGAGGATGCCAGGTAGGAGAGGGAGGATGCCAGGTAGGAGAGGGAGGATGCCAGGTAGGAGAGGGAGGATGCCAGGTAGGAGAGGGATGATGCCAGGTAGGAGAGGGAGGATGTCAGGTAGGAGAGGGAGGATGTCAGGTAGGAGAGGGAGGATGTCATGTAGGAGAGGGAGGATGCCAGGTAGGGGAGGGAGGATGCCAGGTAGGAGAGGGAGGATGTCAGGTAGGAGAGGGAGGATGTCATGTAGGAGAGGGAGGATGTCAGGTAGGAGAGGGAGGATGCCAGGTAGGAGAGGGAGGATGTCAGGTAGGAGGAGATTGAAATATGGGTCACTGTAGCAGTCAGCCAGTCGAGTCCTTTCCCCTGGGGAGACCCCTGTGGTGAGTGTTTCCTGTTTGTACACATATATTCTGCATCATCTCAGCACCCAGAACTAAATCTCACGTGTGCTGGCCAGCTGCTCGATTGTTACGTCTGTCACAAAATACTCTACTCTGATCTAAATGTGTGCGTGGCTACTTCAACCATAACCTCGTCCCTAGGCTATTGTGCGTTAGGAGGAAGTGTCTGGGAATGAGATTACCGTCTTAAACCATGGGGTGCAGATGGATGCTGTGTGGTGCTGGTGATAGATTTTTTACAAATAAATTCAATTTCCCCCAAAACAAATGTAGCATACAATATAGCTCAGTATTTGAATTATTATTTCATACAGTCATTATTGCTCATCTATATCAAGGGTGTCAATCATTTCTGACTCCACTATATGTATGTGTGTGTGTGTGTGTGTGTGTGTGTGTGTGTGTGTGTGTGTGTGTGTGTGTGTGTGTGTGTGTGTGTGTGTGTGTGTGTGTGTGTGTGTGTGTGTGTGTGTGTGTGTGTGTGTGTATATTGTTTATGAATGTACAACAAGTCAGCAACAAGCTTGTCTGTACTACATATGGTTATCTACTGTTCCAGACAGGGTCAAACAACATTGTGTCATATTCCTCATCGATAAGAGTGATGGATGGATGGAGTGTGATAAAGGACGGGGAAGAGAGGCGGCATTTCCTCTCCTTTAATGTTCCTCCTGCCTGCCTGTGAGTCTGCCCATTCATCGATCTGTGTTTTTCACAGTCACTCAGCACGACCTGCTTGTGTTTTAGTGGCAGCAGCAGCTTAGGATTTACCTGAAGACTCATCTAAACTTTTCTTTCAGGTCAAGTCATGACTGGTGGACTGACCAGGTAGATGGCTATTACGACTAATAATCAATAGCACAATCAATACTCTTGGATTATTTGATTTAGCCTACATTCTATTTTCCTCTCAATGTTTATTTATGGCGGAAACAAAAATGTGTAAACACCAAATCTGTACAGGAGGGTCTCATCTTTTCCACAAGGGAGGGACAACACATCACACAATGGGCCCTTTAAGAGGGAGGGACAACACATCACACAACGGCCCCTTTAAGAGGGAGGGACAACACATCACACAACGGCCCCTTTAAGAGGGAGTCAGGGAGAAATAGAAAGAGAGAGAGAGAGCGAGAGAGATAGAGAGAGAGAATGAGAGTGACAGTGAGAGTGAGAGAGAGAGAGAGAGACAGAGAGATGTGATAACAGTGACAGAATTGTTCTATGATGACAACCGGATTAATGTTTGACGCTCTGTCTTATTAAAGAATAGCCACATTACAAATCCGTGTCGGACACATCAGAGTCAGACCGAACCTCGTAGTCAACATCTTCGCGTGTGGATTCCAACTTGAAGAAGAATTTTGGCGGTTAATTACGTGTCACAGGTAGGCAACTCAATTATCTTTTCTGTTTTCATAATTATTTATTGTCATATTAGATGCAGCATAATTGTCTCTGGATTTAATTCATTGCCTATTTCTTTATTATTACCAAACTATGGGTTAAAGTTATTTCTTATAGAAGTGTTTTTCAGTATCAT